>NC_056737.1:287747610-288027610 GCF_019279795.1 Protopterus annectens
GAGGGTGAGGGAAGGGAAAAACACACGGCAAACCCAAAAAAAAAGAGACAATAAGAATGATATCTACCAGACAATGTAGTTTGTTTACCATAGCGTGTCCAATGCCTGAGTGCTTTGCGGAAAAGGGGGAAGAAAGGAAATTAAAAAATTGTGAACAGAACGATTGTTAATTAAAAAAATAAAAACAATGATGACTATTTAGGGTGTTAGTACATTAGCTGGTTAGGTAACGGTTAGTAAAAAAATGACACATTCCATGGATGTTAGTGTTAGTCTTTCAAAGCATGTTGTCCACACAGGAATGATGCAAACAATTCTACAAGGAGCAAACCCAGACATACAATTTGAAGTCTGTGCTTCTATAGCCCCAGATTTCTTTATTTTTTCTTCCTTCCACCAGTACATAGCACCATAATCTGTTCCAGTCACAACTACTTAGTTTTTGTTCCAAAAATCAGCAAAACAAAAAAAATAAATGCTATAGGTTCAGGGTACCTTATAATCAACTAAATCTAGTGTGTATGTCACAGCTACTGAGCTCACATTTCTGTTACCACAACAGTTGGAATGTAAGGATTTTCAGAAGCTGGTAAGTTAGATACCAGTCAATTTCTAATCATATAACTAAAACTGTCCATGGAAATTATATGAAGACATTAATCAGCTTCAACTTACATCGTATAGGCTCTTCAATGCAACTTCATGGGCTTGTGATGCTTTTTTGCCCTAAAATGCTCAAATTCTATGGGAATTGAATACTTATAGTCATGCACACAGAAAAACAAAATAAAATAAAGAAAGCAAAAAGGAGCATAATTCATCTATCATTTTGTGAGCAAGCAAACTGCCCTGTTAATTGTGATAGAAATGAATCACTTTTTGCAAATGAAAATCACTAACAACAATTCCATAAGCTACTACACCTACCAACTTTCAACTCCATGAGTTATTGCTCCTTCTAAACATTCTGCAATTCAATACTACCCCTAGTGTGTACTCCAACAGAAATTAAAAAAATAAATAAATGCAATATGTAAATAAACACACAATGAAACACTACTCCACATTTCAAAATCAAAATGTGAACAAAGTCAAAAACTAAGGATAAAGACCAGATAACCTATCAAATTGAGAAAGAAGTCACATGCTTCGCCATGACTAGAAAATTGCCATTGCTGCTATGACTGTGATTGTGTCCCTCAGCCTCACTGAGCATGCTCATAACAGTGGCTCATTGGTGTTCTGGTTTTGTAGTTTTAATCTTACTAGAGCTATGCTATGTACCCTGGTAGCTTGTAAATTATAGCAAAACTGCTGACCTAGGCTGCACATCAGTAGTAGAAGACAAACACAACAGCTGAATACATAACAAGTTGCTTCATTTTCTAAGTGTTAGCTGCAATTGTAAGACATTAGTCCTGTATTTACTGACCCCAGCAGCGCACCCCCTCCATGCTTACATCCATTGTCTAGTCCTGTAGCTGAATATTTACAGAAGGATTCAGTCTCTTCGGTAGCCATCTTGCTTGGGTGTGATGGACACCTGACCAAGATGTCTGCTTAAAGAAGCAAAGAGTGAAGTAAAAGATGTGTAAAAAGGGCATTAGGAATTTAGAATTTCTTTCCAATCTTCGATTCAGAAATGTTTTACAGCAAGCAGAGAACAAAATAAATAATGTGACAATCAAGCAACAGAATTACTGAGAGAGAGAGAGAGAAAAGAGAGAAAATACTTTAGGACATGCTTTTGAAGGGTATTCTCAAATTAAACTGAAAATTAAAAAGAAAAAAAAATAATACAGCAAATAGTTACTGAAAGACAGGCAGACAAAACAGAGAGAGAGAGAGACAGAGTTAGAGAGACAGAGCAAGAGAGAACTGCAATGTACTTTTCTAAGTATATTGTCAAAAACAAATTTAAAACTTAAACCTGTGACATAACTTTGTGAGAAATGTTCAACTTAAATACACAGATAATGGTAGAACAGAAAGTAATTTAGTATCTCATAACTGTTTGAAAAGACAAAATGACAACAAGGTAAATATAAAACAATGATGCGACACAAATTAGAGGGTTATAAAACATGAAATGATAAGTAAAAAATCAAGATAGAGAAAAGGTCAGTAAATGTTTGGGTCCCAAAATAAGCACAGTGGAATCCTGGCAAAAATTAAATTATTTTAGAGACGCTAGAAGGGGATGTCTGACCTGTGTGTCATGTACCAAACTAATAAAATAGGGCAGATTCTGTGTGAGTTAGTCTTTATTAACTTGTCACCTTGTAGCCTTCCCCATAGCTGCCTTGCCATCATTACCTGTCGCAGGTTGCGTGTCACTTTTACTTCATGCCAAAGGTTGTCATTGAATTTCTGATTCATAGGTTCCACAATGGCCTCAAAGGCACCAGACCCAAGGTTGATGACCAGGGAAACGGCTCCATCTTTCAATGCCAAGTTAACATAGTCAGCTGACTTGCCCGTGTGCAGAATCAGTCCATTCCGTTGCTGGGTCTTGAACGCTAGTGTGATCTCATCACTGCTGCTCTGGATAGGGTTCTGGGACAGATCGTAGCATAGGTACTCGGATCCTCGAAATGTGGCAACATTTTCTTCTTTTGCTGTATTGAAAGAAATGTATAAACGTACTTAGCATTGGCAGAGATAAATGCATGTGAATTAACAGTATCATTCCAATATTAACCAATCAATACATTAAAAATTCATTCAGGAAAACGATTGCTTTCTATTATTGTTTATCACTCAGAAATGCATTCACCAACCTCTTGCTTTTAATATGTATGAAACTAAAAGTGCAACATTTTCAAAAAATTGAAGTTAGAAAGGTGTTTGCTAAATAAATGTGACAGTAATTCATGATAGGTGTATTTTTTAAACATGTGCTTCAAGTTTTCCTCTTAGGATGTCCACTGAAAGCAGGCAGTAGCTTAGTCAGAGAATATTCATCAGACAAAGAAATGAATAAACAGATAAATAGATGAGTTTTCTTCATTTGTAATATGCAGATCAGTAGAGACATTTAGTGAGTGTCTAATATCAAATTATATACAATGGAATTTACTGAGTTTGTTTCAGACAACTTTTAAGACATTCAGAAGTATCATCGAATTAAATGTAATCTACTCTGATTTGCTACAAAGGTGGAATATCGAGTCATTCTAAAAGAGGGCTCAGTAAGCCCTCAATATGTAAATACACACATTCACACAAAGGCAGTTTTTTAGCAACCCCTGCCCATTCCCAGAGAAACTGCCAGCGAAATAGCCACTCTCTTTAACTCACATTTCATTGGCATAATAGCTAAACTTACCACTCTTTGCCCAAACTACATCTAATACTAACCCTCACCCATCATCATGCCCCTCACATGATACCACAACCCCCTACATACACACCGTTTCTTTCTCCCCCAGACCCATCACTATTATAACAAAACTTCTTCTAAAACTTAAACTTGACTCCAGTGCCCCCTGACAACTTACCCCCAGAATAGCTCCAATAATAGTTAGATCCATAAGAATACTTTTAATACATTCCTCCAAGAGTTGTATTTTCCTACTATTTGGAAAAACGCATATATTCTTCCTCTCCATAAACATGGCAACAATACAGATATCTCTAACTTTCAACCCATAGCTATTCTCTCCCCCTCTCCAAAATTCTAGAAAAATGTATCCATTATCAACTTTTAGACTACCTGCTACTAAATCATCTCCTGTCCCCAACTCAACATGGGTTTTGGCCAGGTCATAATACAACCACAGCTCTCATTTCCTTTTATGGACACAGCCAATCAACTGTGAAATGCGGACAAATTTGTATCCTCACTCTTTCTCGACCTCTCAAAAGCTTTCAATATGGTCTCCCACCCTCTACTCCTCAGCAAACTCTCCAATCTAGGTATCTCCCCCAACCCTAAACTAGTTCACCAACTATCTAAAAAACAGAAAACAATCAACTAGATGGCTTAACTAATTTTCTTAATTTCTTGAGTCTTCCACTGGAATTCCCCAGGGCTGTATCTTAGGTCCCCTTCTTTTCAGATTTTTATAAATGACTTGAACACCACTCTTAAAAATAGATCTGTTGTTCAATATGCAGATGATTCAAGTATTATTTGCTCTGCTAAATCAACAACAGAACTTTTGCATATAACCCAGTACACCTTTACTGCTACTGAAATGTGGATGGCCAGTAATCATCTAGCCTTAAACCCCAACAAAATCAAATTGCTACTGTTTACTGTCATGAAAAACCTCTCTGGTTAACAAGACTTATTTCATCATTCGATCTCAAAACAACACCATCATAGAAGTTGTGACTCACACTAAATATTAGGAGTTATTCTAGACGAAAACCTGACTTTTGACCTCCATATCCAGAATAATATCAAAAAAACAAACCAAAAACTAAGTACCCTTTATAGACATAAACACATTCTGAACTGTGCTACAAAGAATACTCGTCCCTTAACCTTTATCTTACCTTCTGTTCTGTATGGTGCTCCTCTTCTCACCAATATCCAGTCCTCCCTAAAAACCAAGCTTGAGTCTTGTTACAACAAGGTCGCCAAGTTTTCTACCGATGTAAAATACTCTTCCCATCACTGCATCTCCCTATAATCACTTAACTGGCTTGAACTCCCACATTATCTAACCTACCTAAAACTAATCACAGCACACAAAATCATTTACAAACCCTCAGACTGCCCACCCCTTTCTTCTGTTTTAACCCTCTACCACTCAGATTTGAAAAACAAATGCTTCTGCAAGTAAACAAACCTCACCTCCCAACTGGAGACATGCTTTATTCCTTCACAGTTGCCAAACTATGGAACTCTCTCTCTACAGCTATTAAAGCCTCCAGCATCACCTCCTCATTTAAAAAATCTCTGCAGCAACTCTACTATTTGGCAATGTAGATGCCTCCATTCGCATTCATCCATGACCTGATTTCTCACACCTACAGTCATATTCACCTTAGCTTACATCCGCACCTCTCAGATCTCCCTTTATCTCCATTTAAAACACTAACATGGTATCTACTCAAGCCTAACATTCTATCTATGCCTTCCTTTATATTTATAACTTTTTTATCAAGTAAAAAAACAACTTCACACTTGCCTGCACTATAGTGTGTGGTTGATACTCTTACACCACCTTGTAAATATTTCCATAAGACAGCTTTCATCTCTATGTTATCTCTAAATGTATATGTCATCATCAAATGTATGATTACTTAAGTTAGTACGTATCTTAAAACTTTAATAATCTGTAAATATTGTATGATTACATGCTTCCTTTTCTGCTTTGTACAACACTGTCTTTTTTTAACTGTGTTTCTGTAAAATACTGCCTGTATTTGCTAACTGTTTTGAGTTCTATGTACTTTTATACTAACTGACATGTGGAGTTTTTCACCCTGGGCCTCCACTGAAAATGGGCTTGTTTGGCCTAGTGGACGTTCCCGGTAAACAAATGCCAATAAATAAATACATAAATAAGTAAATTATGGCAGGTTAAGACATTGGGCAAACCCATCTATGTCTGTGCTTCAGTTTACTGTACAGCTGTCCTAGCTGTAACTCAGCTGTAACTCAGTGTATCAGCTCATGTCACCTGGCTACTTTGTTTCCCACACATGTACATACACATTTGGATTTATGCACTTGCCTCGAATGCCCACATCTCCAAACTACAAACTTTTACCAGTATTTGAGGAGGATTTAGATTCTCCATCCTTTCCATGTGGACAGCAAACCGGTGGTAACAATGACAATTTATTCCAGTTAATTTTTAAGTTTAACTGAAAAAGTTACCGAACTGCAGGAAGCAGTCTACAACCTTCAGAACTCTAATAGTTCCGGTAATAACAGAGCTGGATCCAGTGCAGGGAACTCTAGAGAAGTAACACTTCTGGTGGTTCGTGGAGTTGTTTCTAGTGGGGCTCATAACAAGGAAACTATCCTACTAGGAACTGATATTAGTGGCACGAATAGTTTGGAAAATCGGACTGACAACAATGGAATTAATTCCGCATTTGATCGTTTAAAAGATTGGACTAAAAAGGAATATGCATTTTTTGGTAATAACAACCAAGCGGACAAAAACAGTATGGACAGTAGGTTAGTAATTCTTGAAACTAAAATGCACAAAGTGTGGGCATTGCAATGTGACAATTCGTATTTAAGGGAATGTATTGCTAGAAGGCGGGTTCCTATGGGCCTCCGTATGTTTAAATTTCCAAATGGCTTGAAAAAAGGGGTAGCCGAATGTGATGAATTAATACAAATGTTCAACTGACATGGGGTCGAACTGATGGAATTTATTGTTAACATTAATAACAAAAAGATAAGTGAATTTCTAAAGGAAATTGATGATGCTAATAAAGTAGTATTAGATGATGTTTGTTTTAATCAGTACTGTTTCAGGTATAATGTTATTTTTGATAAAGTAGAAAATGAACTGAATAACAATATTTTTAGGAAAAAGAAGAAATTAGCAAGGGATGAATTTGAATATAAGAACAGTTTGGCTTATCCTTTTCTAAAAGCATACCTGGGTAATGATTTAGGTAGGGACTATACACAGGGGTATGGTCAGTCCACTAATGTGAACGGTGTTTTGAACAGGACCAACATTAATGATAATGAATATGATGTTGAGTTCCCACCACTTAGAAGGTCAGAAAGGATTTTCAATAGAAATCAATCCAGACAGGAGAAGGATTTTTTAGGCCCAAGGGGGGAAGGAGGGGTAAGACAAAAATTCAGGAACTCCCCCTACAGGATGAAGAACAGTTACGATTAGGTTCGATAGACAGGTGTGGTGAGGAAGATAATGATGATATTATAAACTATGATGGTATTGTTTTTTTGTACAAGGGTTTTAAAATTTACAATTACGCAGATTTTCCAGTGTGTAAAGACTTATTTTGGTTATTAATGAAGAGAATGAAATTCGTCCCCTCAACTAAGGAAGAAAGTAGCAAAATTTTAACGGATTTTAAGATTTTTGTAAGAAAACTAAATTTAAAGTTTTTGAATAAAGACAAAGCTAGCTTGGACACTAATAGGAATTCAGTAACAAATAAGAAAAGTTGCTATAACCCCCCCCCCCCTTTTGCCTATTTTGTATTCCTTTGAAAATGTCAGTTGTCAGGAGATTTCTAAAACCCTGCAAACACATAGATACAGGAAACACAATCTCCCTTTGGCTGAGAAAAAGTTACTCTTTGAGTTAAGGGATAACCAAAATGACAGATTTATGAAACCCGACAAGGGTGGGGGTATGGTTATTAGTAACGTTGAAGATTATAATAACAAAATTACTAGTATGTTGAATGACAACACTAAATATGAGGTGGCCTCTAGGAATGAAATTCACTTAAGTTATAGAAAGATAAAACTCCTTTTGGAAGACTCCTTATTTCAAGGAGTCATTAACAAAGAAGTTTATAACTTCCTTCATGTGGAACATCCAGTTATACCCATTGCTTTTGGAATCCCTAAAACCCACAAGAACTTGAAAGATCCCCCCTATAGGCTTATAATATCCAACCATAACAGTATAACTTACCCCTTAGGGGGTTTTATAGACCGGATGGTTAGACAGGCCTTGTTTCCCATAGAACATGTACTTGTAGATTCATGGGATTTTTTGAGAAAAGTGAAGAAAGAAATTTTCACTAACAAGATCTATTTTTCCACTATAGATGTAGTTGATCTTTTCACTTCCATTCCTCACGATGTAGGACTGGAATTTTTTAATGACGTATTAGTGAATAATACTAATTTAAGTGGGAACATGATCAACTTCATTATAGAGTTAATGGAGATAGTCTTGAAAAATAATTTCTTTACATTTGAGGGGTTCTACAGACATGTAAAAGGGGTAGCGATGGGTAATAGCTGTGCCCCTATATTTGCAAATCTTGTTATGTATCAATGGGAGAACCGTTATGTGTTTAACTCTTGTTATAAAAATGAATAGTGTTTGTATCTAAGGTTTTTGGATGATTCGTTCATTTTGTGGAAAGATGAAACACTCTTTGAACCTTTTCTTGAATATATTAACAATATCTGTGATTACTTTAAATTTACAGGTAATGGCAAACCTAATGAGATTAATTTTCTTGATGTAAAATTATTCAAAGATTTTCATAATAATAGTTTTCAATCTAGGGTATATAGAAAACCCACTTTCTCCAACGACTATTTGGAATACTCCAGTAACCATCCTCCATATACTAAGAGGAATATAGTTAAGGAGCAGATGGTTAGAGTGGTAAGAATGTGTTCCAACTTGACCCTTGTTGAAGATGAAACTAAGGTACTTATGGATATGTTCTTTCATAGGGGTTATCCATTGGATTTGTTAAAGAAAATTAGAGATCAAGTTATGGGTGAGTGGAATGTTAGGTACAAACCATTACTAGGGGCAGGTGAAGAGGTAGTATTTAAAACTTATAGTGGGTTTAAGGATTTTTCCCAGGCTATGGTCCTTACTTATGGTGAAACCTCTTATGAGGTGAAAAAGATTATTAGGAACAATTGGGCCATGTTCAAGGGAAATAGGGATGTGTTGTCTGTTCTGGGTCCTGAACCACTATTTACTTATAGAGTTAACAACAACTTGAAAAATATTTTGGAAAATAAACCAGTTAAGAAAAATAGAAGGAATGGTACCCATAAATGTGGGACCTGTGAGTATTGTAACTATATTCTAGAGAACCCCAAGATAAAAGTGGGTCCTTATGAAATAGAAGTGTTTTTTGCAGCAGGTTCATGTACCACTACTGGTGTTGTTTATTTAGCTCTATGTACATCCTGCCAATGTTATTATATTGGTGAGACGGAGAGGAAATTAAATCGTAGAATATATGAACATTGTTATAGCATTTTGAAAAAGGACGAAAAAAATGCTTTATATAACATGTTAATGCCAATCTGTCTCATAGTTTCAAGTTTGGTATTTTGGAAGTGGTCAATCTTGATTTTAGAGGGGGTGATTGGACCAACAAATTATTAAGGGCTGAAACCAAATGGCAACTTAAACTAAATGCTGCAGAATTCCCAGGTATAAATGATGCTATCAGCATCAAACCTGAGTTAAAGTTCAGAGCTAGCAAATTGTAATGTAATATCAAACAACTTTTCAATAGTTGTTACAAATTGTGTGTTTTCTGCTAAGGATTTTTTCAGGAAATCTTATGTAAAAACCCTATACCAGGTGTTTATTCTATACAGAAGATTTTCAATGACTGTCTTTTTAAATGTTTGTTAATTGGTAAATTGATTTCAATTGATTTATCAAGGAACATGTATAAAAGGTGATGGAATGTTTGGCACTCTTGTCCTGATGAAGTCATTTTGATGAAAGCGCTTGACCATATTTTTGTTTTTACATCCCAGTGGTTTTATAATAAAGTGTCGCCTGTGGCGTTGGGGACTAGTTATTGGCTCTGGAAGTGGATGCTTTTGCGGTTGTACAAAACACAAGTATAAAATTTCAAACCTTACCTACATACACAGAGACACACACACACACACACACACACACACACACACACACACACACACACACACACACACACACACACACACACATGTATAAATACATGTTTGGAGTCAGGCTCCTCTGCACCTCTCATTTCCCATTCCCTCCTACATCTGTCTTTCTATCGATACATACACCAACTCCAAAATCACACAACAATGGGGAAAAGGCAACATCTATTCCCTATTATACTGCAGTCCCACTGAAAGTATCCAAAACATTGGCTATACAGAACATTTGAAATTTGTAATATGTGGCGAAAGCAACAGACTCCTTATATCTATCCTGACTAGTTATTATATGCATATGCTTTGGTCATCTGAGTCTTTGCATTGATATTGTCAGAAATTAGCACTAAATAAGCAAATAGCTAGTCATATAAGCCATTCATTGCAGCAACTGTACCTTCTGCAAATCTGATGGAAAGGAAAATGCATGATGTTTGGGACCCAGAGGCATTCTGCCATGATGAAAGGCAACTGGGACATTACCATAACAAAGAAAAAAAGCGGACTTTAAGACAATATCCTCAATGGAATATATCCTGTCAGCTATAACTGAGTCTTCCGTATACACATAAACAACTTACATACAATACTTGGTCTACAACTGGCCAGAATCCTTGTTTCCCCCTTGAACAAGGGACCTGCAACAATCTATCCCCCACCCCCACCCAGCCAAGGGGCCAGCAGCACTGTATCCTCTTTCAAAAGAATCAGGATTTCTGTAATCCTCACATCAAGGTCTCAACACCACTATATTTCCCTGGTCAGGGTGGCAAGCATTACTGTATCCCCCCAAGTCAAAGACAACCATCACTATAACACCCAGATTAAGGGGGTCAGTTTCATTGGTTGCCCCATAACACAAGTTCATCTGCTCTGTGTCACAGACACTAGCGGCCACCACCACTACTGTAGCTCCCTAGTCAAGGTGCCAGCATCACTATTTCCCCTGGCCAGAGATGACTAGCTGCTCATCAACCTAAGAGCTAGATTCCCAAGTGATGAATTAGTAAGACCAGTCCAGTTCATGTCACTTCACAGAATTCTAAAAATCAAAACCATCTCAAAATGTAAGAATAATAGCAGGCAAGGGTTGACAGGTACTGTAATATACCTAATCACAAGCACCTTTAGTTCTTGCCAACCTTTTCAAGCTCTAAAGTGTTCAACTCCTAAATTGAGCAGGGCTGTACATAACATACCTGATGAAAATTTGTGTCTACCCTTCGCACTGTTAAACCTTAAAAGCTCTTTGACTGAGGACAGTTTTTTATACTACTCACTACCAATACACATCTTGCTTTAGCAACTGCTCCCAGTATATTTCATATATTAGGATACATAATAAAGCATCATGTCTCCTTTAATTGACACACAACATATCATAACTAAAGTATCAATCACCAAACTCGTATATGTACAAAATCACACAATGACATTACATCAAAACTTTTGTAGAGGAACCCCATGTTGAAGATCTATTCAAATGCATCTATATATATATATATGGGTCTAGGACTATTCACTGAAAGCACATTTCACTGAAACACATTTGACTGTGCACAATTCACTAAAAGCTCAATTCACTGAAACACATTTCACTGAAAGTTATATATGGCCTTTTCTCCACTGTAGTGCGACCCTGGAGTTAGAATATATAGTAAGAGGGATGGGGAGCACTGCCCCCCACCTATTTTAAATATTTTGAACTATACACATGGATACTTGCAATTTTAATAAATTAGTCTTTTCTAAACTTAATATATATACACTCTATGTGGGGGGCTATGCCCCCCACACCCCCTTACTATATGTTCTAACTCCAGGGTCGCAGTACAGTGGAGAAAAGGCCATATATAACTTTCAGTGAAATGTGTTTCAGTGAATTGTGTTTTCAGTGAATTGTGCTTTCAGTTATTTGTGCACAGTCATTTGACTTTCAGTGAAATGTGCTTTCAGTGAATAGCCCTAGACCCATATAGATACATATATATATATATATATATATATATATATATATATATATATATATATATATATTTATTTATTTATTTATTTTTATTGCATGTGTGTGCTTGTGTATACATGCACACATATAGATATAGTTATAGATATAGATGTATAAGTGCGCACACACACACACACACACACACACACACACACACACACACACACACACACACACACACACACACAATGTATATATACATACGTACTACCTCTGACAAACTTAGGAAAAAATTAGAAAGTTTAAAACAAAAAATTCAGCTCGTCCCTTTTTTCTAAATCATGTGATCTCTGAGATTCCATTATACAGGACCTGTGACAAATCAACATCTGATGTACTGAGAACTTTACAATGTGAAATCCTTTATTAAACAGGTTCCTTAACTCCAATCTTGACATGATGACTTGCAATAAAACAAAATTCTCCTTCCACATTAGGATTAAAAATATGGGACTGCATTCCAGCAACTTCTGACCACCTCACTTTAATATACAAAAACTCTTAAAGTATTACCGAATGCCAAATATGTACTAGTGCTGATAAATAATTAATTTGTTTTCAGATGATTTGCTGGTCTAACAGATCTGAATAAGGTCAGCAAGTATTAAACTAACACTTAGGACATTTATTCTAGATGCATGGCATGTTCATAAGTGCCTAATAAATATATATTTTTAACAAGGACATGGCTGAAAAGGGTCCTAGTGATCTGATGACTTATCTATAAAATAAAATAAATAAAAATACATGCATGTAGAAATGCACTTGCTAGTTGTCATAGTAAAGAGCTGTATGTTAAAGGGATATGTGAAAGATCTTGACCCTTTTCATGATTTGCATGAACATTATCATGTGATCCTTGGGTATATCAAGGAACTGCAGACTTTAAAGGGGTCAAAAGTAGCACTCCATGGAATCTGGATACTAAAATATTAATAAACCACTCTTTTGTGATGTGTCATGCGAGATATGTATATTGATGTTCATAAATAAGCCTACTGGGAAAAAAAATCCCCAACAAAAGAGAGAGGACGTCTAGATTTGTTTGCATTATAAAAGATCGGTGTGTCCTTAGGTAAATGGCACTTATGTGCGCCTTTGTGCAAGTATTAGACATTGTGCTGGAATGATTTTATTTGTTCATGGATATTTGGTATGCCTCCCAGGAAAACATGTAAAACAGATGTCTTGAAATGTTTTATTGTGCACCATTCAGCATTTTACCTTTTTTTTTTTCTGAGTATGTCCTCAATGCATTGATTCAGGAACTTTTGTTTTCAGATTTCTGGTACTGTAACTCCATACAACATAATGTTTTTCTTGTCTTTTTGTTAGTTTGATAATATGCAATGTACTGGTTTACTGTCTTGGATTAGCTCTTAGGCTTATGTCAGTTGAGTAAAAAATAATACGAGTGAGCAGACATCATAAAATGAATAAGTGACTCTTAACTAAGTTAGCCACTGTAAAGAGGATGTTAATTTAATGAGAAAATGTAATGAGGAAACCCTAGGAAATGTTTTACTATAATACTATACATAACAACAGTGTGTATATAATTAAAAATAACAGTTGTATTTGCCATAAAGTGCATCATACAGCAATCAGCATGGGTTAACTAATGAAGTAAAAGATATTTATGACAGCTAATCTACCAGTGTTTTATATAAAGTTTTATATCTGTCATCATATAGACAATAAATGAAATCAGTATCAAAGTTGTGCTGTTACTTTCATTTGGTGGAATAACTTGCCTAGTTTTCCAAAGACTTAGATTCATAGATTAGGACTAAGCTAACTGCCCTTGCAAGCCATTTTAAGCTTAGTCAATTATCCCTAATGAGACTCAAACCCTGCACTTTGTGTTTGTAAGGCAAAGACCTTAACCATTAGGCCACTCTCCCAACCCTTACATTGATGCAGTACTGTTTCTCATATTTATATTGCAGTGTGAATAAAGTATAAAGCTGTAATAGCACATTAAGGAGATACTGTTGTTTTAATCAAGACATTGTGATTACTTGTAATTGGATCTGGAAATAGTCTGTACATCTTATTTCAATACCACTTTATTAATAACTGCGGTACCCAGTGTTACAGCGGCAGATCAATCAACAGCCAGTCAAAGCCAACAGCAGCAGCAGCTAGGCATGAAAAGGGGAGGCATTTAAAATGGCATTAATGCATAATCATTAGGAAAAGGGATGTTGTGATCCACATGGAATTGCATGTATAAAACAGCACAGCACCTCCTCTGAAGAAGATTTTACAAGTCTATTTTTATAACAAACTGCCTTTCAGGTCTTTGTTATAGTTTATTTTAAGCTTTTCAGTATGACACAATCAGACAAAATACAATATCCTGAAAAATATCTCTACACATCTAGAATAAATGTATTTTTGGAAAACTCTTATGCCTAGATACATACTAGGTTTTACATTGTTTTTAGCAAGATATAAAACAGGGAAAACATCTATAAATATGTTATAATAATGAAGAGAGTTCACTAGCAGCAGTTTGTTTTCATATAGTATCTAAAACTTCAGAGACACTTAGACCACAGGTTATTTTTAATCTTATTTAGTATTATACATATGAACTGGGATTCATAAGGTACCCTAAACACACTGACTAGTAATGTGTTATGGGTTACAGTTCAGCTATACACTGTAAAACACAGCATAGACTGAGCAAATCAATACTAAATTCTACTCAGCTCTATGCAGTAACGTGGTATAGATGTAATGTAGTATAGATGTAATGTGCTATAGATGTAATGTGGTTTAGATGTATACCTTTTACTCTGCATATGTTCCACAGACCTGCAGTGTTGAACAGCTGATTTATGCAAGGCTTAAGTTTATGTTCCGGTGCCATTTCATAGATGTAGCTGATTATTGCACTCATTTGAATACCACCAGCTGTAGATTGTGTTGTGTCTGTAGAAGAGTACTGCTCAAACTGGTAGTACCAGACTGGCATACTGGTAGGTACCATCACAACAAAATGTTCCTGGAGCACCATGTACCATCTCCCTTTAATGATACAGGTAGTCAGCATGCATGGCAGCAATTAAGTGAATGGAAGAACTGCTGTGCTTTAAGTGCCAAATCAACATGCTGTACCCTATAAAGCCATAGCATAAAACTGACTTCAACACTGCATGATTCTTCTGTTCTATTTCTAAGGCCAGTTGGAATGCTTATGAGTGCAGCATTGTTCCCTGTTGTTTTAATGCAAAATGGTGTAAGCCCCTTATGTCTTACTATGGTGTGCAATTCAGTTTGATATGAGAGATGCATGAATCATTCCAACAGACCTAAAACTGTATGCAATGAGACATGTAAGATTGGCATTATCAGACTACAAACCATAA
This sequence comes from Protopterus annectens, assembly GCF_019279795.1. Classification (NCBI taxonomy): domain Eukaryota; kingdom Metazoa; phylum Chordata; order Ceratodontiformes; family Protopteridae; genus Protopterus; species Protopterus annectens. The sequence goes on from NC_056737.1 coordinate 287,762,576, forward strand.
TGTGTATCACAATAATGTGAGAGACTTAAAATTCATTGTGCTATGACAGTTTTCTTTATTATACCTGGCCAGTTTAACTAAAAGTTTACATTTCCTTGTTTACCTTTATGATTTCCAGACTACTATACCCATACAGGTCTAATATCAGGACTTCTAAAAATAAAACAGGGCTACTTTTCCTGAAAAGCTACAAAATGCAAGCTTTAAAGAACAGCTCTATGCAGATGTCAAGTTTTTCTCATTACAGATTGCTTTCCTTTCCCATTAAACTAATTTTCAGTGCATCACATACAATAAAAGTGTTATTTAATTAGGTTTTCTTTATTTTCCTCACTGTATCTGGTTGTGCAGTTTCTCTGGTTACCATATTAGTTTTCGTAAAATTCTCAGTTTTGTTCCATTTTTAATTTGCATCTGATAAAACATATGGCCCAAATCAAAAGTACTGTCAATATGTTTGTTTTATTAAAGGGGGGTGGATGATGCAGAAAGATTTTCAGCTCTTGTTGAGAAACTGAGCAAGTATGGAGTAGGGGTGTGCAATTATGAAATTCAGACTTTTTACAAAAAAAATTCAGTGCAGTTGTTTGCAGATGAAATAATATTTGTACCACAAAGGTCTGCTTTAGAACTTGGAAGTAATGAAAATTAATAGGAGTTTTCTGAAAAAAATCAAGTGTCACTATTTCCAGAGACAAAGAAAACAATAAGTCAGACAACTACCATTAAATGTTAGTGGAAAGAGAACCCTGAAGTTAAAAGAAGGGTAGTATAAATTCATGTTAAGGGGACACACCATGCTTTACGTGAAAAAGAAATTGAGGCTGAAAAGCAAAATTACTTTAGCATGGTAGCTTCAACCACCCCATTTTGTGACAGAATGAACCGCAATGTAGTACTATCTAATCACTTTAGGTGAAGCATAGGGCATTAGAAATACAAGCTGGTATATTAGTAAAACAAGAGAATGGGGCACAGAACTGAATACACTCCAGGCCAAAATAGACACACTAAAGTTAACTCTAAAACCAAATCACATTATCAGTCAGTCTGAACTTAAAAACTTAAATACAAAATATGTTGAAATACTAAATCTTAACATTTCAATAAACATGGAAAAACTTAAACTTCAGGCATATTCAGAAAACCCTATAAGCTTGCATAGACTTGCTCTTAGATCAAAGAAAATGAATCATATCAAGGAAATTATAATACATATAAATAATAAAAAAGAAAGAAGGAAGAACATATATTAAAGATATTCTTGTGGGCTTTAAAATATTTTATGAAAATATAAATAATAATGCAAACAACCTAGATAATGATGATATAGTTAAACATTTCTAAGGTAAAATATAAATAATAAAATAAGTAAACAAAAGAAAATTAGAGACCATTCACTTTAACAGAAATAAAAGATCAAATAAAAAAGTTAAAAATAATACAGCTGTGGGCTTAGATCGTCTTATATCAGGACTAAATGGATGATGCAGTTAAAATATTAGATAAGGTCTACAGAGAAATAAAAACAACTGCTGAAGTTTCCCCATCATGGAAATATTCCCTTATATCACCTATTTTAAAACATGATAAGGATCCTACAAAGTGTTCATTATACAGACCCATTTCACTTTTAAATGTGGACTATAAGATGTTCATGTCTATTTTAGTTAACAGAATTAATCGATTTATACCTAAAATAATTGACAATGATCAAACTGGGTTTATTTTAAATATACAAGAACAGGATAATACAATAAGAATACATACATTAATAGACCATGCAGATAAAAATAAAAAATAACTTTTTGCCATTTGTCTCAGTTTAGATAAGGCTTTTAAATCAGTTATTTGGTTGTACCTGTTTAAAACATATACATTGAATAGTTTCTTACCTGAGCTAATTGCATTCATTTCTAAGTTTTATAATTCTTGTGTTTGTGTTAAAATAAGTTCTATTCTTTCTAATTTCTTTAAATTATAAATATTGCACAAGAGAAATTTAGATGGTGAACTCAAAACTGAAATGGCTGAAACAGAGAAGTTTGATTTTATTAAAGCCTAACAGCAGTAGTCATGTAATGTGTGACTGAACAGATTCTGCTATGATTTTGTGATGTACTTAATTTTTTAATGCAGATCAATAGAATGTTAAAGCATATTTGATAGCAACATAAGCATTGCTAGTACAGCTTCTCGAAGGAGAATTTGTGATAATTTTACCTTCTGATTTTGTCAAAAATGCTATATTTAACTCTTGCTCATTTTTTGCTGTTTTGTGTTGGGCAGTGCAGTTTTACTTGTTTTCTAATGATACATTTTTGAGTTTTAGTTTCTTTAGTGTGAATGATTGGTGTATCAGATTAGTGTCAGTTTTTATTATTATTATTTAGTCCTTACTTAGCTGCTGAAAATATAGAATATGCTGAAATGAAAAGACAATGGCTGGGATTCAAAAAAAAAACAAACACAATCACCAGCAATGTATCAGTGCCCAACGGTACAACATGGCATAATGTGATTTACAGAGATGATGAGGCTGCATGGAGCGATCTCATTAGTAGCTCATTAGAATGTCTATGAATTACAGGTAACTATGCTAGTGTCCCTCCTGCCAACAGTACAATTGTGCACACACTGAAAGGCATCCAGACAACTGACAGCAGATTTGATTCCTAGAAATATATTTGAATAAGATTAATTTCAGTGAATCATATTTACCTCAAATAAATTAAAAACACTTGGAGACATTTAGACAGAGATCATAGCCAAGTTGGTATTCACAATTTTACATATCGTACACATTGCTCAGAGGTGATCTGTGTCTCACCTACAAGGCAATATTGGACCCTGACCTACTAGAGATGCTCCATATCCATAAGTCTAACTCCTTGCACATTACCCACTTTTGGCTAGACTTGTAAGGGACCCAGGTCCATTAGCCTAGTAACCTCCTATGATCCTATGTCCATGGCCTCTGTGATAATATTATTTACATTTTTATGTCTGTGTGAATCTTATGGCACACATCAACTAGGAAGCATTTCTTAAGTCAGGTGTACCTCATTGTATCCTGCTAAGCAAACTCCATTTGAGTGCTAAGTCAGCAGGCTATCAGGTATCATTTTGTTTACCTTGCTTAGGTGTAACGAGATACTATATAAACACAAGGTAAATGTATGGATGTTTACCAACCCACTCTGAATTTAATATGCTTCAGTTACAAGTGAAACACAAGTATTTTATTCACTTTCTACACTTTTTTGTTAAAGTGCTTGAAGCAGTGCTGATAGTAATATCGTTTTTATAACTATACCCTGCTTGAATAGAGTGGGTAGGATAAAGCATAACATGAGTGCACTTACTAGGACTGATGCTCATTCAGATCTATATGTTGAACCAGCAAGTGTGATCAGCCTTCACCCAAATGACTAACATGAAAGACAGTATAGCTTTACATATATGCCATCTGTAACTCACTGAGGAAAAACAAGTGCAGATAAGGAGTGTAATATCATCTTATTTTTGTTTTTGTAATTTGCTTTAGTCAGCAGATCAACAGTCTTACCCTATTCAAGAACACATTGGTAGCACTTAAATAAGTGCTTAGTTTTGTTTATTTTTCATATTTTGTGTACAAAATGACAATTTGACAGGAAAGGTATTTTTATAAGGACATTGAAAATTGCTGAAATGGAGCTCTTGGACAGATTTTGCATGTCAGCTGTGCTGTACCGGGATTTATTACCTTGCTTGTGGTCTCATTTACTATATAAATGCTAATGTCATTCTGACACTTGACATTCAAATTATTGACAGGAATTGTGCTTTCCAAGTGACCTGAGCCCTGTCCAGGAGCCTGCTCTGACCACAGTAAATATGGTATCAAATATTAACTGCTCAGAACAGCAGTCATGGGCTCTTTGTATTCCTCTGTGTGGTTTCTTTTTGCAATATACTGACAGAGTATTATAAATGAAGAGGGCCCTGTAGTTGCATTTAGCTTGCAAAGCCTCAAAATGACCAGTCTTTCAATTTTATCTGCCAAATGAGTTTCTAGAAATGTTGATAAAATGCCAACTAAAATATATCTGCACATCTAATCAATGTGTAGCTATTGTCTTGTAAGGGACCACAACACTGCTATGGTAATTTCTTAGATTGTGAAAAGTATACATATCCAGTCTACCATAATGACAGAGAAAACAAAAAGAATCACGTATTAGAAAATTAAAAAAAAAATGTTCAGGTGTATATGTTACCAAAAATCACTATTCGACAGTGGTACAGGAAAATAACTTTCTTGGGTGGGGTAAGTCTGGGAACCTTGTTGGCTAGGCTTACATAGGCCCTTGGGCCGATAGCCTACTACCTACCTATGAACCTATAAAACAGGACACTGACAAAAAAAGATTACAATACAAAACTCTGTAAAATATCCCCAACACACACACACACACACACACACACACACACACACACACACACACACACACACACACACACGAACACTCTGAGTCTATTACTCTGATATTTGTGTGAATCACATGGGCATAACTTTACCATCCACTGAAGTGATTAACATACCACATCATAGGTTCATAGGTGGATACTAGTCTCCTCTATGTAGTATGTATGCTACTGAGTACAGTGACAGTGACTTCAGTCTGTCAATGTATGACATGTGCTGAAGACCCTGAATTTTCTTGGTTAAAAATCTCTGAGGTCTGTCAAGTTACTGCAGGTGTCTGGTAAGGTTCATACCAAAGGAAGCATTGTACTCAATTATTGGTAGATGAAGGTCTAGTGCAGGGGAGTTATAACCTTTTTTCCTCTTGAGGCAATGCCTTTGCTAATGAGGTGCAAAATGTAGACTGCCTTCCTTACCACAGTAGTCACATGGGGGTCAAAGTCTGGGCTACTGTCAACTTGCATTCCCAAGTATCTCACTACTGAGTTGTTACTTAGGATATTACTATTTATATGATAGTCTACAGGGATATCATTTTACTGAAGGGGATGGTAATGCATTTTTTAGCATTGTGTTGGAGTCCATGGCTTTGGAACCAATCATTGTTTTTTGTAAGTCCCTCTTGAAGCATACTGACATCGTTTGGGGATTCAGTGATTGCACCTAATTTCCAGTCATCACCAAACTTAGCCAGCCACATCTGCTCTGTTTTGGCCTGAACTTCTGAGAAGTATATTCCAAACAATAGGGGGCCCAGCACTGACCCCTGTGGTACCTCAGTGGTGACAGGTCTGCTGGTTGAGATAAAGTCACCAACTTTGAGTGAGTGTGATCTATCGGTGAACCAGTTAGCAACCCACCTGAAAACATAAGGGTAGATATACCTTTCCTTCCTCCTTCCAGGATAGGCATAGCCATCCACCACTGCCAGTCTACATATACCAAAGCTGCTAATCAAACCTTGGTCACCTGGCCATAGCTAGAGCCTTATCATCATTATGCCATGGCATTGGCTAACAACAGTCTTTACAAGGTTAAGAGAATATATTAATCTTTAGCAATCAATTAACATTGTTAAAATATAAGGCTTCTTTTGTAAAACCATTAATCCTCCACGTACACGAGGAACAGCCATTTCATCATCTGTGAGGCTGCAAATAAATTTGATTTTGTACCATTGGGTACATTGAGATATTATACCATGGCAAACTTTTATCTTTGCAAGAGAAAGGACTCATTCTAGCCACCCTAATCAAAATGTTGTTAGAAAGTACAAATCTGAACAATTTTTGTATTTTATTTCTATCCACAACTAATTGAATCATCTTTGTTGCATGATAGCAACAACCTAATATTATCACTTGTGGTTTTTAAAAAGCAGTTGCCAAAATAGTAACACCAATAGTTAGACAGTTGAGTTATTGCAGAGTCTTCAAACCTCATATTACTAAATTTTACTAAATTTTTTACTAAATGTACATTTTACTAAATTGTTTGGTCAAGAATGATATGTCACTGAAACAGCAGTAGAAATACTAATCATACATTTAAGGAAAGCTCTACCCAAAAGTCAAGTTTTTCTTTCCAAAAAGTGTTTTTCTTCCTTGTAATCCAGCACTAAATACTTCACATACAGAAAAAAAAACATCATTTAATAATCATATTTGCTTTCTTTCCTGTATTTGTCTCATCAGTTATGTCACAACAGCTACTAACAGTGGCACGTTAATTAAGTTAACTCACTTATCCTGACTACAGAGCCGTTAAGAAAACAATGACATTTAAATGTGCCTTATCAGTTACAGATTGTCAGTATCACACCTCAGATAAATAGTGCAATCTGGAGTCTGAAAAATTCAGGGCTTTCAGTTTTAGTTTTCAGATGCAAATATCTCTTGATAAAACTTAGTGCCACAATGAAGAAAAAGCAGATATGTTCAGTGGCGGCTGGTGACTTCAAATCAAAGTGGGGCTACAGGAGACAGCTGAATGGGTGGGGTCAATGTGAAGGGGTGTGGCCAGCTAGAAAGGGGAGGAGCTATGCTCAAAACCACAAAAACTAAATATACTGCCCTGGGTGCCAAACCATCATTATTAGAGTCCAATCAAGACAAAATGAAGTGTAGAAGAATAAAAATATTTCAATGCATTGGCTGCATGACAGCTTAATATATAGATGGAAACAAAAAAGGTTGTGAGGCATGAAAAAATAAATTACTTTTTTTTTAAATACATTAATGGAATGCCAGTCAAAATCAAGTATAAGAAAAACAAGCAGCACTCAACTCAAACCACTTCTTGCACTGCAGTTCTAATTATAATTTATATTCAGCTTTATTAAAGTACCAAGTAACATGCTGAAAGTAGAAATCACTGATGCCCCCACTTGTAAAAATGTTCCTTATCCAAATAAAGACCTGCTGCCTGACATCTACTTGTTTCATGGGGAAAACATGTTCAAAGTAAAAAATGAAAAGCAAACAAGAAATAAGCTCAAGATACATTGCTTAAAAGATGGACCACACGATTGGCATTCTGTTTATGGGTAAAGCCTGCAGAGATGACTGGAAGTCTCCAAGTGTAATGAGACTTTAATGTAATCCTGTCCTTTATTACAAATACTGTCATATGCATTTCAATACCCAAGGCTTATACATTATCTAGTTAAGTATTCTCTACATGGCAACAGAAAGGCTTTCAATGTTGGCAATTCTTTAAACAGTATGCTTATTAAAGCTTACTTGCATCTTGCAATCTCAGCCAAGCTTACCTGATGGTCATTAAAGTATTGCTACTTAAACACAGAGCAATAGGCACTTTGAGTAATAAGCATAAATCAACAGTACAAAAAATATGACAGAAACCAGACTATTCTGTAAAAATCAAGGACAGATGAAAAGCCACTCTAGTACTTGTGTCTACCTTGGATGGGGGGGATACTCTGCACATTTACACTGCATAACTACTCCTTGCCTTGCTTCGACACATCCAGAATCACTACATGGGGGAGTGGGGTGCAACAAGTATGTCACAGTTTGAAATGTGTCTGGCTGACTTGTGATGGCCCTGACACATTTGTCATACCTCTCAACCTCAGAGCAAGAAATCTGGACAAAGCCATACAAAGAAATGGGACAAAGGCCCAAAAATAAGGACAATTTTAAACTTAGAAAGATAATAGAGGTCTTGCATTAGCATGAATTTTCTGAATGGTATGAAATCTGAAACTCAAATGCCTGTCATTATTTTCTAACTTCAGTCTTTAATGATTTATCACTAATTTGCCAAAAAAACACAATTTTATGAAAAATGGACTAAAATGTGATATAAAATAGCAACACAATACAGCTGGGAACCTGTCAAAGAAGGGACACTTTAATATCAGTACTGCTAACTTGAGCAGCTGACAAAATAAAAGAATCTACATGCATTTCTGAAATAAAAGTAATCTGATTGTTACAGTTATTTCTTAATTATAAACCCTCCATGTTTTCTTCCAAAATTGCTATTTTGCGGAGGGATCATTAGGGGAAGAGCAACATTTTGAGCCAAAATCAGGGACAGTTGAGAGGTTTGCCTATGCAATTTGCATGTACCTCACAACCTGTTAATGCAATAAATCTGGACAAGGCCAAATATATTGGGGGAACATATAAACAGTACTAAAAATTGTTCTTGTATAAACTGAGACAGTTGATAGAACAGGTCTTACTTTAGCATGCATTTTTCTGAAGGTTATGAAGTCTGAAACTCAGTGTGTCATTATTTAGTGACTTAATTCCTAAATGATTTGCCAGAAAACCACAAATTTTATGAGGAACAAACCAAAAATAAGAAGCAAAAAATCTATTCATTCTTTGAAAATCTGGACAGTTGAAAGGTATAGTTCAGCCGGGGCTGTCTTTGAGTTTGCCGCCCTTCCCCCTCACAAAATTGTGGTCGGATGGAGCTTCCCCCCTTCAGCTATTCCAATGAACCATTACTTGGCTATTTAATCCCATTTACCATAAACACTAATGTAAATACTGCTTTACTTCTACGATGATTTGGACTTCATTTGAAAGTTTTATTTTGCATTTTACAGCACAAACACTAAGACATCTGCTAAACAAAGCAATGCAGTCTCACAATGAAAACAGACTTAGCATTAAAACTTCTCTGCCCTTGAAACTCACATTCATTGAAACAGCATTGAAACCCACATTTGGAGAAAATGCATTTTGCCAGTGACAGATAAAGATTAACTTTGGGCTGTTTTCAAATCATATGCCCCTAGCACATGAAACATACACATGGTCTTTGATACACCTTTCTGATTTTATTAAATTATATTCCTTGTACAATATAGTACAGCCGTAGGGGGTGTTTTAAATTTGTTTTGAACATTTTTCCAGTAAACAATGAAACAAAATGCATGCACCAATAACGACAAAACTGCCCAATTCAGAACATTTCTATCATAAAAGTCTACTCAAACTTCTACAGTCCACCAGCATCAGTAAATATGCACAATCTCTGAAGTAGTAAAAGTCATCTAAATAATTCCACATTAAAGAAATCTGTAACTAATGAAGAGGTTGCTGCTAGCAAACAACTTTATATGTCATAGTTTCATCTACAAATAAAGTGTTTGTTACTCTTGAGGAATAAATTGCCCATGTTTCATTAAAAAATTATAAGCCTGACAACAACTATCTACTTGTTTCATGGGGAAAACCTGATCAAAGTATCAGTAAATATGCACAATCTCTGAAGTAAAAGGTCATCTAATAATTGCAATAGGGAATGGATGGCAAACTGATAACAGGTTCAGAGTTACTAGGTATCTTCACCAAAAAGAACTGCAGCATCCACCCCCTTTACAATACAGTACAGTATCAGCAATGCATCTACCTACTGCGGGAGTAGAACCCACAGCCTTCTGCATCAAAAGCAAGTACAGTACCGGTTGTGCTATTAACAATGCAACAGACTCAGCATAAGCATCACTAAACTTTTGTTCCCCTGCAGCTCTCAGCTTTTTGTAAAATCTACTTGACACTCAGCTGTATCTCTGAACTTTGCAGCACAAGAAATCTGGAAAAGCCAAAATTTAGGGGGGGGGGGCAAAAGACCAAAAAACAGGGACACATTTTAAACATTGCTTATATAATGTTGGAAAGTTGCTAGAATAAAATGCTGTGTTACCACCATACATTTCACTGCCACGCATTGAACCCAGGACCGTGTGCAAAACAGTCACAGCAACATACCACTATGCCAAATCAATCATATATTTTATGAAAGAGGAAGACTGAAACTTAAATGGCTACATTCAGTGAATTCAGTTCTCACCATAGCTGTCAACATCTTAGCACAAAACACCTGAACAAAGCCAATAATGGGGGAATCCAGCCCCCAAACATATTCAGTGAGTTCAGTTATCACCATAGCTCTCAGCCTTGGCGCAAAAAACCTGGACAAAGCCAATAATGGGGGAATACAGTCCCAAAAATAGGGACAAATTTCAAATATCCATCTTATAAACTTGATATAATAGGTTTTGTGTTACCATGTACTTTCTGAAGAATATGAAGTCTGAAATTCCAATGCTTGTCATTTTTATTTATTTAACATTTATTAACCAGGGAAGTCTGACTTGGAACAAAAGGCAATTTTTGGTAGAGGATGAAACACTCCAGACATGTCTTTGTAAGATGAGAGGACACCAGAGCAAACCCACACAAACACAGGAAGGACATGCAGACTCCACATAGAAGGCACCCCAGCCAAGAATCAAACCAGACAACCTGTAGCTGTTAGGCAACAATGGTACCACTGCACAACTGGCTGTGTTGAGAAGCAAACATATAGAAACCACAGATTTTATGAGGAACAGAGCAAATGAGGCAAAAATCTGCATTTTTTTACAAATGGTGGTGGGTAGGGAATTCAGGCTATTGCCATTTGGGCCCAAGGTACAGGGTTCAAGCCTTATTCTCTACCCACCACCATGTAGTGACTGGGGCATTTAGCACTTATTTTCCATAGCAGATGCAGGTTTTACAGGATCAGGTTGCTAGCTCAAGGCCCAACCCTCCTCAGATGGTGCACTACACACTCACACCTAGGGTCAATTTAGAGTGCCCACTCTACCTACCTCATGTCATTGGAATGGTTTACATTAGGAAATATCATCATAGATAATAAATACATAAAATAATAAAGTGATAAAAATGTAAAAATGAGGCAAAGGGGTCTGGAAGTGAAACAAAGGGGTACAGAAGTGAGACAGAGGGGTATGGTAGTGACACAACGGTGTACAGAAGTGAGACAAAGGGGTATATTGTGAAGAATGAAGGGGTTAAATGAAAAGGAGATCAGCTGGAATACAGTGTAGTCAGTTAAAGAAATGGGAGGACGAATAGCAAAGCCAAGGAGGATTCTAGTGAGATGAGTAGAGAAGAGGAGAAGAGGAGATATATTATGGGAATGTTGGTTTCGCCTGGGCCTCAGTTGCAGGAAAAGAGCCAAGAACATAATAAAAAAAAATAGTATATCTTTGAGGTCTTGGGGGAAGGTTCTTGCCCAATGGATGTAGGAAGTGAATTCCATGTCTTTGAAATATATGTGAAATATAAGGAGTCACCACATGACTTGTGTGATTTTCTAAAAACAAGAAAATTTTTACTTGTAGAGCGAAGTGGCCTTGTAGAAAATTGAGGGAGAGGCATCTGTCAGGAAAGAATAGAATGTCATGAGCTAGTTTAAATACAGAAAAATGTATACAGCTTGAGAAATCGAGCCAATTCATTTTGGGGGGGCTAAACAGTAATGAGATGAAAGGGGCATAGTGATAGCAAATTCATCACTTTTGTTACAGCATTGCTCAAGTTTTTGTAGTTGTGCTATATTAATACTAGTGAGAACAGGAATACCCATGAGATGAGTAAAGTCAATCTATAACCAAATGGGTTAGGTTATTTCAAGCACAAAAGAGAAACTGGCTAGGCTTAAAATGGCCCCACAAGGGCAGTTAGCCTAGTACTTGCCTATGAACCTATAATAGGTGAGGCATAAAGAAGACTGGACAGAAGACAGGTTGTAGCGGTGGTTTTAGTGAGTAGCAGTAAGAATGCTGGTGATTTGGTTCAGAAGGTCTGCCTTATGGTGACTTTCCTTGGCATGTTTTCAGTACGTGTAACAAATTCAAGGGGATAATCAAAGGTAACACCAAGAAGCTTGGTTTGGGAGACTACTTCCAAATGAGAAGAATTGGCTGTGAACTTGTTCTTACTCTTGGTTTGTAATCTGGGGATAAAGCACATTAGTTTTTGAAGATTATAGAAGCAGCTGAGATTGACAGAACCAAGTCTTGATGTAGGTAAATGATTCCTGAGAAATGGCCTGTAAAGAGGACAGTTAGGGTGCAGAGCATTATCAGCATACTGGATAAGATTGTCTTGAAATAAGGCTGAAAACACCTTGTTTATGAACAAGTTAAGAGAGAACCAAGTATGGACCCCTGCATGACCAAAGGTGACACTAGCAGCTAAGTAGAGAAATGAGTGTGCCATCTGACTGCCTGACAGTGGTTACAACGATAGTTAGTGACCCAATTATTGGTGAGGAGAAACCTAGACTACACAGGAAAGGCAATAGTGTCAAAGGCCTTAAACAGAGATCAAGAAAGACAGAAGACACAAGTTTATGCTCATTCCTTTCTTGATAAACAGTGTTAAGGAATAATAGTTGCACTATAGCTAGGGTGGGGTGTTGTATAGGAGAGAGTGGTGTCTTGTTTGGAGGAAATGAAGAACCTGACTGTTAATACATTGTTTTATTATTTTGGAAAAAGGTATTAGAATAGCAGTGGGGTGAAAGTTTGACAGATATTTGGAGGCACTTTTATGAAGAGGTAGTACAAATGACTGCTTCCAGGACATAAGAACAGTGGGTTCAGATACAGACGGATTTATCAGAACAGAAATGAGATAAGAAAGGAGCAAGCCTTATGCATTTAGCAGGGAAATAGATGGTTCTAAAGTCGAGAGCTTTCTCAGTTTAGCACATACTCCAGCTAACCTTCTGATTGCCTTTCCTTAGTACAAGTTTGGCTCATCTCCAAACTGATCAAATAGCTATAAGATCTGAAAAGCTGCTATCTCCTGTAATGACCCAGAAAATAAGATTAAAATCTGTCTCAGTCTTCAACATATACCATTTGCAACTCTGGCTGGGACAATAAAAAATAATATACATACCACCAAGAAGAAAACTCTAGTCTGTACTCTGTCTCTGTTCTTTTTCTTCTAACTTCTTTCTTCTACTCTACTGCTTCTTTCTTCAGTTCTTCTTCTGTTCTTCAGCACAAACAGGTGCACAGCTGACAAAATATAGGCCACCCAAAAAAATGCTAAATAAATCCAAATCCAGAGCCAGATCGGTAAATAATCCTTCCCTTGTGACTGACTCAGTCACGAATCAGTCCACAACTGAAACTGTTTGATTCTCGCTCTTTTCCCAGCACATAAAGCCCGGGAAGAGAGCAACAACCAATCAGCAGCATTTAGCCCAAGCACGTCATGTATGTGCCTGCGGACGTCACAGTCCGAACCCCTCCCAATTCTATGCGGTTTGGAACCGCATAGACTGCTGGGTATCACACTGATGCCTTAATGTCCTCACCAGGCTGCAGCAAAAACAAACAAAAAAAGTCTTTATTTAAAACCGCCGCAACCCGAGGCGGTTAAAGTGCGCATGCGCCTACTTGCCAACGCCGAGGCAGGAAGGAAGTTGAAAGACGAACTTGAGGCTCGCTTGCTTGACAGTAAAGAAAAAATAATAATAATACAGTAGTCTACACAAAAAGGTACTTTTTTCTTTTTTTTGCTGAGGGGGCTGCAGTCCGGCAGTCCAATGCCATGAGCCGCCCCTAGATATGTTCGTCTAACTCTTCTTACTTTCTGTCACTATTTGATTTTGCATTTTTTTTACACTGTAATTTCTGTAAAACTGCATGTTTCTTTTGGAGTTGTGGAAAGAAGATTAACATCAAAGACTTTAATTCTAGCTACAATATTTAAAACTATGAATGCAATACAAACCATCTCAACCCAAGTAGCACCTATAAATTATAGGAATCATATTTCTCACACTTGAACACTGAACTACAGTTGTTACTTTAATAAGAACAATTAACTCAGTTACATTTTCAAGCCTGTCATTCAAACATTCGTTAACATGTTGCAACAGAGATTACCACCAATGAAAATTAGAGGAAGCAAAGTAATTAAAAATGTGGATTGATGCTGACAGTGAAAAGTAAGCAGTCGTAATGCTGTAAACTGATGATGGAGAAAATTACAGTAAATAGTCCCCTCATCATAAGGATTTCTTTTTGTCCCTCTAACATGACATCATGAAAGCAAAGGCATTGACTGTAAAACAAAATAATGCTAGCCATGGCAGCCTCCTTCAGATCATTTTAGGGTATAACAAATTAGAAAATAACAGTAACCATTTACTTTGATACAGAGACATTAGTAATGCAGAAAAGTTTGACTGGCTGAAAAAACAATGTTTTTTTTTTTTTTCAGTTTTTGTATGTGGTTCTCCTTTAACTAGAAACACTGCAAATTGCAATGTTGCAGGCAGTACATGATCACAAAGATAACTTGCACATTTTCTTCTTATGTAGTACTTTAAAACAAAACAGGCATATTTGCAGTGAAAACAGAAGTGAGTATGCATGCATGCATGTCGTTATACAAATGTAAGTCACAATAAAACATACACAAAAAAATCTCATTTTCTTTTCATCTCTCATCTTACTTTACAAAAATAAATTACTTTAAAATTACAAAAGTTTTTGCATAAATACTGTCATATCAATTGCAGTATATTTGATTCTATTATACCAGGTACTACATTTCTCTACCAGATCCATATTTTAGCTCTTATAATGTATTCAGGCATTGTGTGGAAGAAAAAAAAAAGTTCTCTGGCTGTGGACAGCTGGATTCTAAATGAATATATTTTTATAAATGGAATCCTGCTGGGTGAATAAGCATTCCTGCTGTGATCCTACAGGATGATTTTCACCTGGTCTCTAAAGAGTACATGAGCAAATGCCAACATGCCTGGCCACAGCGTAGCTGTACTCAGCATATCAACCCCCACATTCTCATTAAGATAATAACACAAGGCTGGAACATACACTCTGTAATCCTGTTTGAGATAGTCATTGTAGGGAAAATGGTGAAGGGAAGCAGAATTTTGCTTCCTTTTCCTGAATGCATTTGTGGCATTCTTAGCTTTTAGGTGTAATTTTCATCTTTTATACAGATCGTCTATATCATTATACACAAAATAAAAAAGAGATTAGTTTTTCTTCAAGTTTTACAATAGGTTTACATTCCACAGAATAAGAGAAACAGTGTTCTGTCGAAGGTTTTGCAGAAATTGTGATGCAAGCAAGGTATGTAGCATACCTTTTCTTCTGGGCTTTCAAGGATTAGTTTCTCATCTGTGATGATGTGGAAAGTGAACCTCTGTATAACTCAGAACATGCTTGAGGAATTTCTTCTCCCCCAGCAATAAAGAAAACTTCTGTTCTCTCTTGACAAGTAAACCTTAAAAAAGATTCGAAAGCAGTAATACAGCGTTCTCCAACACATACTGTACTTTATACAGCAAGGCAATAAAGAATGAAACTTGTACCTTAGCTTTGTGATACGAGTTTGGTTCTAAAATCATGCAATAAAGAGCTCTGTCACATAACAATCTCTGCTCATATCTGAACTAGAAGTTGGTATATTCTCTAGCTAAGTTAACTACATTAGGCAACAAAGATACAGAAGAAATAGAAAATGCTTTTATTTCTGCTACAGTATAGAAAAGAGAAATGGCATTACCTTCTGCAAACTAGAAATGAAGTGCCCGTGAGTTAAATATAGCAATATTCAATTGGTTTAAAATTAACAGGAGAAGGGAAGAATGCATAGGTTCAGGACCTTAATAGATTTTAATAGTTTGCATTCATTTTTGTTTAATTAAATTTGAAGTGACTCATGCATGAACACATTAACGCGCAGCATAATCCATGATATTTCTCTTCATTAATGCAGCACCTTTTGGCCATTAATATGTTTCTCTTTCACACTGTCTTTCTTCCCCACCCCATATTTCTGGATGTACCAAACAAAGACATATTTACACACACCACAAAAGGTATTATACATTGCCTGGACATTAGCCCACACTCATTAAACTGACTTGAATGCAAGGAGTGCTGAATTTATACTCACAAAAATTAAACCATCTTCTTCTTCTTCTTCTTTTGGCTTTTCTTGGTTATGGGTCACCACAGCGGATCACCTGTCTGCTCATGATTGGCAGTGGAGTTTTTACAGTGTCGAGTTGCCAGACTGGTGCCCAACCTTCCACAGAAGGTGCACACACGCACGCACTCACACCTAGGGCCAATTTAGAGTATCCAATTCACCTACAGCATATCTTTGAGATGTGAAAGGAAACCAGAGCACCCAGAGGAAACCCACGCGACCCCAGGGAGGACATGCAGACTCCACAAAAATTAAACCATGCTTTGCCAAAAAAAGGATTACTATATATTTGTACTGTACATGCAACTTACATTTAAAATCTCAATAAACTTATGTGGCACTGTCAAAGCCCCAACTTTATGACTAATAACTACTGGCTTACATTTCATGATCTTCTTCTGGCATTTCCCGGTTAGGGGTCGCCACAGTGGATCACCGTCTGCTCATGATTGGCAGTGGAGTTTTACGGTGTTGAGTTGCCAGCCCGGCACCCAACATTCCACAGAAGGCACACACATGCATGCACTCACACCTAGGGCCAATTTAGTGTGTCCAATCCACCTACAGCATGTCTTTGGGATGTGGGAGGAAACCGGAGCACCGGGTGGAAACCCACGTGACCACAGGGAGGACATGCAGACTCCACACAGAAGGCACCCCAGCTGAGGATTGAACTGGAGAACCTCATGCTGTGAGGCGGCAACGCTAACTGCTGCACCACATTTATCCCACTTTCTTTCTGTTTTCTTTCTGTATTTAAAAAGCAGACAGCCTGATATAAAAGAACTATTCGGATTCCATTAAGCAATCTAACTTGATGTCAGGTAAACTTAAAAAGCAAACTGCTGTTTGTTGTGATTGAATTATTTAGGAAGATATGTACGACTCTTATGCATACTCTTAGTTATATTGGGGTTTGGCATAATAGTTAAGGTGCTTAACTCAAAGACACAAGGTGCAGAGTTTGATTCTCATCCTTGAAAGGGAAATTGGCTAGCATAAAATAGCCCACAAGGATAGCCAGCCTTGTGCTTACCTATGAACCTATGAAAACCCTGCTCTTTTAAAATGTCTGTCCCTGACATGCACAATCGTTCATAAAGATGTGCTAAAACAGTGGAAATATAACTTGCATGATACTCAAAGATTGATAAAAGTATTTGGTAAACAAAACAGATCAGTTCAAACAGCCATTGAACTTGTTATCAAGTGATAATACATTATATATCAGGCTGTAATTTTTTGAAGCATCCAACTGTCTACATTTTTTCTTCACAGGAAAATCCCAGCCATACCCACACAGATAAGATCCAACAGTCACATAATAAGTTTTTCTTAAATCAAAGCAAACGACGCACAATAAACTGCCATCTTAAGCACCTTTTAAACAGTTTATAGTGAAATATTAGCAGATGTAAGAAGTTAGAATAAGTACTGGTATAAATTCTGAAGTAAGAAATACTGTAATATTAACTTTTTTTATGATCTTGTCAGAGCTGGCATTAGGAACTAATACTTTGATTACCTGGAAAGGCATAACTAGTGTAGATTTTGTCCATTTCTCACATTTTTATGAGTCTGTATGTGATTGATACTGATCTGATGATTTAAACGTTAAGCTCTCTGCTGAAAATTAGCTGCATTTCTGTTGGTTATGACTGAATGATATATTCTCTGAAGACAACACAGTCTTTATAATCTGCTGCTAAAGCCTTAAAAATGTTAACTGAAATAAATGACAACACTGTCAGTAAACAAATCATAAGACACACTTTGACCGTTCTGCGCAGTAATGGGAATTGTGGATAAAAGTGGTAGAGAATTTAGTTGAATCTAGAATAGAAGCTGCTTTAAAAAACAGAATAATTACTAGAGGAATTAAAACTTTGCACTATAGCTATAAGAATAAAACAGAAAATGTTAGAAAAGATTGTGAAGACAGACTGGATAAGTAATGTACAATGGTACAATGGAAGGACACATGTATGGCTCCCAAGTACGCATCAATGGCTAGAAGGTTTAGAATTTTTGCTTGGAAGATTTTGCATAGGTATTTTTGGCAGTGTAAGCCTTGGCTCGAGATGATTGCCACTGCATAAGTGGCACCATGACCTCATGTGCAAAATGGGAAAGGGGTTTGAGGATGGATGAATGGATGGATGCATTTTTATACTGCAAATATTAGAGGTGTGATGAGGAAGAAAGAGGTAACTGGGAACAGTTCCACCACGAAGATACACTAAGTCACTGTTCATCCAAAAGTAGCCAAAAACACGGTAGTCACAAACAAACAATTTTAATGAAGCTTTCGGGTCTACACCCTTCATCAGCACATAAAATCACCTTACATAAGTTGCATTTAAATAGAGGAAGCACTGAAAAACACATGATCAAGCCAGCCAACCAGATACAAACCAAAATTAATTATGCAAATAATTTAAAATGCATCACACCCAAAACTCTTAAAGAAGTTTTACTTATATTAATAAAAAACAATTTTATATAGATTAAATATAGTTACATATAGATAAATCATTCATATCAAATAAGAACTTTTTTAAAAAACTTTTTTTAAAAACTTTTTAAAAAGGTAGCAGCTCAAAGTTAGCATCATAAATTCTTCCTCTGACGCTTAATCAAAACTGGTTTGAGACTTACTGCTCCATTCAAGCCAGGCCATTTATCAGCCTGTAAACGTACTATCCACTCATATTCCTTCAATAACAAAGGATTTTCCACGTCACCACCCCTAATACCCATTCGTACAGTGCATATGCATCTGAATTTAAAAGCATGAGTTTGAAATTCATGTAAATGTCTGAATAAACCATTTGTCTCAATCTTCCGTCTTATTTCGGACCTATGCTCTATTATTCTATCTTTAAGCTTCCTGGATGTTAATCTTTCTAAATGTGTTTTGACTGAGCAGCATTATGGTTTACTGAAGAATGGGATGAAGTTTATCCCTACTTTTAAGGATAATATTGTGGACATTTTAACTGATGTTAAACTATTTGCAAGAAATGTTATGCTTAAATCCTTGTATAAGCGAATGATTTGGACTCTGTATGCAAAAAGTTAAGTGTTTTTGTACCTCAACTTTCACCTGTCATTTTAGCTTTTTTAAATATTGTTGAGAATGAGATAAGAGTTTTGTATAATGCCAAAAGTAAACATAAAAGTAGGGATGTTAAATATAACTTATCTTTTAATGATTATAAATTGTTACAGCAAATCAAAAAAGACAAGAGTATTGTGATTAAGCAAGCAGACAAGGGAGGGGCAACAGTCTTTATGGACAAATCATGGTATATGAGTAAGTTTAAAGAGTTCTTGTCTGACACTAATACTTTTAAAGTAATAACATTTGCAGATGTGAAAAATCATATTTCTCAGGTGAATTTATTCTTATATGATATGCAATTGAACCAGGACATTACAATTGAATTATTCACTTATTTAACAGTAACATGTCCTAAAATTCCACAGATTTATGGTATCCCCAAGGTGCATAAATCCATGAGTGACCCACCACTAAGGCCTATCGTATCTGGTAAAGGATGGGTGACTGAGCCCATCTCTATGTATTTACAAATAGTGTTAGGAAAGTATTTACTGAAATGTGAAACAGTTTTAAAGGATACGGTGCACTTTTTAGAGAAACTTAGTGTGTGGTTTAATGGTGAAACTAGTTCTGATTATTTTTTAGTTACACTGGATATTGTGTCACTTTTTACGGTGATTCCAATAGAATATGGGATTGAGGCAATCAGAAGTTTTTTAACAATGCAATCCTCTCAACAAACACGTGAAATAGAGAATATTTGTCTCTTATTAGATTTGGTGTTGACAAAGAATGATTTTTTTTTTGATGGTGTTCCCTACAAGCAGTTAACTGGGGTTGCCATGGGGACGTCCGTGGCCAATACCTTTGCTAATTTAGTTTTATATGTATGGGAAAAACAATACATCTTAAATGAAAATAATGAATTTGCTCTTTACTTTGCAGATTTGTTGATGACTGTTTTTTTGTTTGGAAAGGGACTCTGATTCAGTTAGAAAAATTTCTGTCCTATCTCAACACTACGACAAGTTTCCTTAAATTTAAGATGGATTTTTCTTTAGATACAATGGATTTTTTAGATATAAGGGTATATAGGAAACTTGGAAGGTTGGAAACAAAGGTGCATAGGAAGGATGTGCATGCAGCAAGATATTTAAATACTGCTAGCATGCATCCAGTACATATATATAGAGGCATTATAAAATCTCAGTTAATAAGAGTCAGTAGACTAACAACTGAGGAGGGTGTGTTTTTGGAGGAAACTGAGAAGATGAGGAAAGAGTTTATTGAGAATGGTTATTACCTTAGAGATGTAAATATGAGTTATGAAGAGGTTTTGCAAGGCAGAAGAGGTCCTTATAAACCAGTTTTTAGTTCCGTTTCTTTGACTCACTCAGGGTATATATTAGGGAATGAAGCTGATAAGGTAGTAAGCAAGCCTGTCATCAGGTTTACTACCACCTATAATGCCAATACAAATGATGTATGTAAAATAATTCAAAAGAATTGGGTAATTTTAATGTCTCAACCAGATTTAAAGGACATTTTAGGTCCAGTACCAAGGTTTGCCTTTAGGAATGGTCAGACGTTTAAGCAAATATTATGTTATAAGGATTTTCAAACTGAATCTGCTCCTTTATGTACTAAAGTGGGCACTTTCAAGTGCTATAATTGTGTCTGTTGCTCTGATATTAATGATAGTAATAATAGCTTCTGACATCCTACAACAGGTGAATGTTTTAAGTTTACTTGCAAAGCAGATTGTAGTACTACTAAGTTAGTTTATTTAGCTACCTGTGCTTCATGTAACGCATTTTATGTAGGGAAAACATCCAGGAAGCTTAAAGATAGAATAATAGAGCATAGGTCCGAAATAAGACGGAAGATTGAGACAAATGGTTTATTCAGACATTTACATGAATTTCAAACTCATGCTTTTAAATTCAGATGCATATGCATTTTAAATTCAGATGCAGATTCATTAGAAAATGGAAGTCAAAGTATAAACCAACTGTATTTTAAGTATCGGATGTTATAACAGAGATAAAAGAACTAGAAGTGTGATGTTTAGAAAAGGGGAGGAGCAACAATAAAATAAATGGAAATTGTGGGAACAATACAAGCAGAATAATGCTCTGGAGGAGGAATGAGGTTTAACTCATTCCCTCAAATGGACTTCCAGAAGTTTGCACTGTAACTTCCAATGGGCAGAACCAAAGAGTTTTGATAAAATCAAATTATGTCCTCATATTTCAAACAAATGCTCTTATTTCAGGAACCACAGGGATTACTGAAGAAGTGTAAATGGCAAACTTTTCAGCACAAACATTTTTTATAGTGTTAGTATTCTTTAGGTTCTAGATATTAAAGGTTCTAGATATTAAACAGGATTTTATAAGTCACTATAAACAAGGTAACAATTAATTTTGAAATAACAACTTGCAATATCTCAGCACCCACTATCTTTACACATACTGCCAACAGCATTTTATTCATCTAGCTGACAGCTTTCATATGAGGCTGAGCAGTTCTGTCTGTTTCACTTGGTTGTCAAGATATTTAGAAAAACTTGAAATTTATAACAATATAAATAATTATTATATGAACAACAATTTACATCTCTTTGCCTACACCACTCAGAGGTCAAATATCAATCTATTTGTGTTTGCCATTGTGTAATTTTTAAGAACAAATATTTTAAAAGATTGTAATTAGCATGGTTTTAGAATTATTAGTGCTAACATAAATAGACAATATTTGGTGCCTAGAGAGGGGTGGCTATGGTGGTGCACTGGTTAGCATTGTCGCCTCACAGCAAGAGGTTCTCTGGTTCAAGCCTCAGCTGGGGTGCCTTCTGTGTGGAGTCTGCATGTCCTCCCTGTGGTCGTGTGGGTTTCCTCCAGGTGCTTCGGTTTCCTCCCACATCCCAAAGACATGCTGCAGGTGGATTGGACACTCTAAATTGGCCCTAGATGTGAGTGCGTGTGTGTGTTCCTTCTGTGGAAGGTTGGGTGCCAGGCTGGCAACTTGACACTATAAAACTCCACTGCCAATCATGAGTGGACAGGTGATCCTCTGTGGCGACCCCTAACCAGGAAAAGCCAAAAGAAGAAGAAAGATTTGGTGCCTAGAGACATCAGTAGGATGTAATTGCAGAAGCACCTGGAGGCATCACTGAACTGTATAGAGTTTAGGAAAGGCAGGAAATGGGCAATTTCTTTAATGTTGGACTGAGGATAGTAACAGAAAGAATGCATGTGATATATAATGTATGCAACTGGAAATATGTTAATATGATTTGTTTTCTATTATATCAATGTATGTTTATGTCTTTATTGATAATTTAATAAAGGTATTTAAAATGACATAAAATATGTGCTGCACAAAAAACTCAGAAGTTTCATTACACTGTTGTTAAAAATAAACTATTGTATATTTTAAACGAAAAGGCATGGATGACTCCTATTGTATATTTTGTTTGTTTTAATAAAAATAATGCACTCAAAAAGTTTTAAAGTTTATTTTCTTACAAACTAAACAGTCATCTTTCTTCCAAAAAATAAAGCTATGCACAAAAATTAAGATTTTTTGAACATGAGAACAAAACACATAGCAATGCCAAACAATAAAATAAAATAAACAATACTTGAAATATGAATTAAAAATATTTAAAACCAGCTATCTTTCTATATGCTGGAGGTATATTTAAGGCATTTTTTTTTCTATAAATGGCTTTGCCTAGATGAATGATCTCAATGAAAAAAATGTATTAAGTAAAAGTTGCCAGTGTAGAGAATATCGTAATTTACTGAAACACAGCTGTGGATTTATTCATTCAATCTTCATCATTATGACCAGACAACCCCAGGCATGACTAAATCCTAAAACAACTCACTACCTAACAGAGATTACAGGAGTAGGATGACGTGGGCAGGCAAGGACCTGACTCAGAATAAGGGATTTTTCTCAAGGCTTTAATTGTAGAAGTTGAATAGATTGTTTGTGGGTCTGTGCCAGGAAATGCCATTCAGTGCTTTCATAAAGGGAACACACGATAGCTCTATCAAAACTTTGCGCATTATACTAAGGATTGATTTTTCCTGCAGTTTATATTTCCATGTTTCTTTAAAGGTCATACTATTCTGATACCTACCATTAAGTATAGCACATAAGATAAGATAGCTGAAATATGTTATATGTAGAACTCCACAGGAGGGCCAGTTAGTCTTGAATGTAACACAGGTTTGTATGGCACAACTGAATACAACCATTCCTGATATGTAGATAAGTTGCAACATTTAAGCTTATTGTAATGTTCACCTTATACAATTCATAATTAAAAAAATAATAAAGAAACGTCATCTGATTCTGTGCATTCATTGTAGATCACTGGCAGACATATTGGTTCTGTATTAATATAATGTGTGGTAAGTTTTGATTGCATGGATAGCTACATTTATTTTTGAATTATTTACATGGACAATTGCATTAATTTTTTAATTAAGTCATATTACAAGGCAGTCTAAAGCTATATGAAGGAACTACGGAGCATGGAGAAGCAAGCATCAGAAGAAGTAAACCAAATTTATAACAGAGAGAAAAAAAATTCAGAGGCAAGAGTTACAGATTAAGTGGTTTCAAAGAATAAGTACATTATTATGATTGAAGCAATTACTATTCTAAATAGAAATCTCACGGCTGATGCAGTGTTTTCAAAGAAGACTTTAAAAATATGGTTTTGTAAAAAAAAATTAATTACAACGAATAAAGAAAATGTTTGACAGTAGGTAGAAATGAGCACTCTTTATACAAGCGATGCTTGAGATGAATAAAAAGACTTGAAAGGGAAACATAAATGTCAACACTGAGTTGGGGAAAAAACAGTAAAATACACAAATGTGGAAATTGGATGTGACTGCTATTAAATATTAGACTCGCATGTGCATAATAACAGAACAAGTAAAAGCCATGTCACTGTGAAATAATTAGAAATGGTAGGAAGTGTGTTTAAATGAAAAACTGGATAAATAATGGGAACAACGTATTTTTAAGAAATTACTTGTTTGTAAATGTTGAATTCTAGATTTGCAGAAGCTCGACCATGTTCTGCAAGTGGACATTCTCAGTTCTTATATATAATATTCCTACCGGTTTAATGAAACAAGGAAAGCGAAACTCAGAGGAAATAGAGATGTATGTGAATAACACAGTTTCAGCTTACTAAGTCTGAAATGAAGTAATACATAAAAATGTTGATGTGTTGTGTCCTCTCACTGAATAGAAAACACTTCCGTGGTGTTGCAGCGGTAGCGTTGTTGCCTCACAGCAACAGGTTCTCCCATTCGATTCTCGGCTGGAGTGCGGGGAGTGCCTTCTGTGTGGAGTCTGCATGTCCTCCCCGTGGTTGGGTGGGCATTCGAAAGATATGCATAAATGGGCGTGCCTTCGTTGAAGGTTGAATGTCAAGCTGGCACCTCTGCGTTCATGAAAATCTACTGCCAATCATTAGCTGACCAGAGTTCTGCCGTGGCGACCCCTAACCGGGAAAAGCCGAAAGACAACAACAACTCTACTGATAGAAGACACTGGACCAGATTCTAAAAGAGTTACTCTCAGTATAAGTTTGCCCTGATTTTCAAATATCTCTTCTCAATGTAAGCGACTTACTTCAGGGTAAGGCATATCTATAAACAGGCTTTCACCGGAAGGGCAGATTCCAAAAGAGCTGTTCTCAGTGTAAGGCCTGTCTATAAACAAACTTACTATGGGGACAATATTTCAAAATACCTGCTCACAGCCTGCTTTTAGTGTAAGTGGTTATTTACACTGATGTCAGGTCTTTTGACATTATTAATAGTACAAAAATCTGGTCTAAACTGAAAGGCATAATAGGGAATAAAAACATAAATGGTATAATGCGTCAGAAGAAGAACACTTTACTTCACAGTAGAAGAAAAATATGTCATATCACTGGGTACATATATAATGATCTTTCTGCCTTTGGTTACCTATAGAAATCAGACTTAAAAACAAAAATACCCTCATAGGTGTAATTACACAAGGCTTTAATAACTTTAACAGTTGTCAAATCCTTTCTGATCGAATTATTACAGTACCCAATAGAGCCCTCTATAATTTAAAATGTTACTGGAAGAGTTTATTTTATTGTATTTATTATCTTAACATTACAGTTACACATTTCAGTGCTTTGATAGGCTAGCTTATGAAGGTTAACATCAAAAGGTAGAGACTGATAAATACTGACAGTAATATAAATTACATACTTTTTTGTTCTTGTATCAGAAGTACAAAGACAACCCATCACATTAAAATTTAAAGAGGTGTATTTTTGGCAATACTGGGGATATTCTGCCAGAAAAAAAACTGTAATAGTGTTTAAACTACCCTATGAAATGACAAGAAGCTATGGTATCTCCTTGCAACTAAATTTAAAAATATTCTGGTGAAACAGTTAACAAAAGAGGAGTGAGAGTCAAAGTGATTCATTTAATGAGGAAGTGAGATTTCAGAAGGTGTTTGAAAGAGTTATATACTAGGAATAAGCCAACAAATGTGGTGGGTTGTTTGAAAGAGTCAATACCTCTATATCAGAGATGGGGGGGTCCTATGGGGGTGGTATTAGAAATGGGGTGTGGCTTAGGAAATAATAGAAAGATCATTTCACCATCCATTGGTTGGGTTCTGTGGTTAGGATTCTGCATGCATGATGTTTTGCCAAGGAGCATGCACTTTTTCTTAAAAAGATATGTGCAAATGGCAAGAATGGTGAGTAAAAGGCTTACTAGACAGAAGCCAAACCAGTCTCATCAAATCATATTTAAGCTTCAGTAATGGTTGCCAACAGTGATTAGCACACACATAAATTCCTCAGTGTATTACAGCTGAAAGACCAGACACCTGAAATTCATACAAGTTTGGACCATAAATTGCAATTACCTCAGTTTTTATTATGTAAAGGAAAGACAGCTTCAGTAGCACAGCAGGTAACACACTTGCCTTTGGTGCTGGAAGATTGGAATGCTGTGGGTTCTCTTCCTGGATCAGGTAGTTGGCTTCATTTTCCTGTACTGACACAGAGATGCAATAGAAGCAGGTGCTACACTCCTGTGTGTGCCATCCTCTGGATAAGATGTTAAACTGATGCCCATCTGCCTAAGCTGGTGGTAGATCAGTTGGCTGTAACAGATCCAATGGAGCTTCCTGAAAAGATTAGGGGAAATTCTCTTGTGCCTTGGCCAAATTTCCCTAGTCGGTATGAACATAACCTTGGGTTTCTACTGAAAAGAAGCCATTGGCCTAGTGGGATTAACCCAGTCAGCACAGCATAAAATAAATATTAAACATAATTGCAATCATATGACCCACATAACATTTAAATACAATACACCTAAGAACTGTGTTGCTATTTACGCACACCTGTTAAAACAAAAAAAGCGAAATAAGCAGGAGTAATAAACTGAATCAATTTAATAATGTTAGCGCTTTCGGAAAAGTCAATGCTCTTCCTTCCTCAGACAAGCAACACAAACACATGGGCGTTGTGATATAGTATTGCTACGTCCCAATTATTCAATTAATGTAAATATTACAATATTTACTCTTACAAAGCCAAATATATTAAATAAATCATATTAAATTAAAAACATGATCAACATTGGAAAACTCTCTATTAAATACCTATTAAAAAAAAAAGACGTTCTAATATTAAAGATAATGAACGTGATTTCATTAAACTTTTGAAGGACTGTAGAGTTAGGGTAATGAGACCTGATAAGGGGGGTGGTTTAGTTTTCATGTATCATAATACCTACATTAATTGTATGACTCAACATCTTGACACTGCAGCCTATCAGTTAGCAAGTATAAATGAAGTCAATATGGCCTATAAGAAAATTAAATGCACACTGGATGACCTATTTTTAGAAAGGGCTATTGATATGGAGGCTTATAATTTTCTAACTATGCCTGCTCCTACAATAGCATCATTATTTGGCACACCCAAGATACATAAAAGGACTGTTGACCCTTCGTTTAGACCTATTGTTGACGGACGTGGATCTATTACTTATGGGTGTGCCAAGTATATAGATAGTATCTTGAAACCTCTAGTTGAGAAGGAGCACCAAATATGTAGAGACTCTTGGAGCTTTCTCAAAGAGCTCAGTAAAATTCCATTTCATCATGACCACCAATTTTTGACTATTGATGTAAGAGACCTATATACGGTCATCCCTCAAACTTTAGGTTTAGAATGGATTAGAGACTTCATGCAGTCAAGGAATGTGAATAGCAACACAGTTTATGTAGTTGAAACTCTTCTAGAAATAGTTCTTTTTAATAATTTTATATGGTTTGAAGGACAAATATTTCTTCAAAAATCTGGGGTAGCCATGGGGTCCCCTTGCAGTGGAAGCTTCGCCAATTGCATTATGGCGCATTGGGAGACAACCTTACTTTTTAATAATCCCATGTCCCAGGACAATGTCGCTTGGTATACTCGTTACCAAGATGACATGTTCTTACTATGGAAAGGCTCCACTGCTACAGCACATGAGTTTATTACCACCTTAACATCTTTAACGGGCTTTCTGGAATTTACTTTTGACTTAAACTGACACCGCTAGCTTCCTTGATATTCATATTCACAAAGATCTTTACAATAGCAGGTTTAGAAGCACCATATATAAAAAGCCTACATACTCCAATTCATTCCTCCATTTTTCTAGCTGCCACCCCTACCACCAAAAAAGAGGGGTTGTTAAGGGGCAGATGGTTAGGGCAGGTAGAATGATCTCTGATGAGATTGATTTTATTGAAGAATGTCATTTATTGGAGAATATGTTCTCAAACAGAGGGTATCCCACTACCCTAGTTTCTAACATCTCCACTGAAGTTATCACCAAATGACAACTAGGATACTTTAAACCCTTATTGATTAAGGACCATGTCGCTGAAGATGAAACCCTTAGGGTTGCTCAGGCAGACTCCCCATTAATAAAACTCAAAATTTTACAATCAGTTTTCTTAGTACTTACAATTTAGATTCTGCTCCCATTAGGGATATTCTCAACAAAAACTGGACTCTCATTATAGAGGACAGTAACTTGAATAAGATTTTTGGAGATAAATCAAAAATTACTTATAGACGGGAGCTTAACTTGAAGTCACTTCTTGAGTATTCTAACAAGCCATTAGTCGTAAAAACTAAAGCTATGACTAAATGTGGTGCATGTCACCAATGTAGATATATCAACACTTCTTACCAATTTAGAATACGAGATAAATGGTATAAGGTTCAGGGTTAATATTCCTGCGATACCAAAGCAGTTGTTTATTCTGCTTGTTGCCAAGATTGCAATTCTTTTTACATTGGGAAGACAGAAAGAAAGATTAAACAACGCATTTATGAACATCTATATGCTATAGGTAGGAAAGATATGACCAATGCCTTAGCCAGGCACATAAATGAATTTCCAGATCATAATTTTAAGTTTACAATTTTGAAACATATAGTACCAGATGTGAGGGGGGGGAGCATGGCAAATCAAACTCGAAATAGAGGAGTTATTTTGGCAAATTAAGACTGGAGCATATTTGCCCCCAGGCCTTAATGAAACGGTTTCCGTTAAATGTTTTTTAAAATTGTTAGCTTTGAAAAGGTAATCTCTACATGTTGTTATATAATTAAATTACATGGAGATTCGGCTTTTCATTATGTATTACTTAGTATGACCTGCTTATTAATTAACATCTATTTTAAGAAACCAGGTCCATTATAGTATTACTTACACATTAGCTTGTTATTTTTCCTTTGCCTTTATAGGTAAATTCAAAGTATTTTGGGGTGGCTAGTGTTGTTTTTTAATTTTTTAATTTTTTAATTTTTAATTTTTAATTGGTATTTAATAGAGAGTTTTCCAGTGTTGATCATGTTTTTAATTTAATATGATTTATTTAATATATTTGGCTTTGTTAGAGTAAATATTGTAATATTTACATTAATTGAATAATTGGGATGTAGCAATACTATATCACTACGCCCATGTGTTTGTGTTGCTTGTCTGAGGAAGGAAGAGCATTGACTTTTCCGAAAGCGCTAACATTATTAAATTGATTCAGTTAATTACTCCTGCTTATTTTGCTTTTTTTGTTTTAACTATTTACGCACACCTCCCAGATCCACCCGTCCATCACTACTTCCCTGCTGCTATCCCATTCTCTTCATTGATCTAACCCCCTTTTACTAACCCCCCCCAAAAAGCTGTTTTGTGGTGATGATATAATTTGTCCTTTTGAGTATATTCCCTACTGCCATCTTCTAATGTAGCAGTTACTTAACGGCTATACAGATTTGTGGGTGGGAATGCATACCTCAGTGAGGAAAAGGGGTCAGCAGTTTATGGGTACAAGGCGTCATCACTCTAGGGATGAGATCCCTATGCAGGAATTGTGAAACAAACTTCCATGCAGCAAGCATTTCAATCCATTCATTTTGGGACTGCTTTTACTTGTAGGGTCCCTACTTTTATGAAAACAATAATAAAACCAGTTGTCCCCATCCAGGACAGGAGAATAGGTCTTTCAACTTATTCTTCCTGGCTAACCCTTACAGCACCTAGGATTGCCTTGCAAACTCAGATTGGTGGCAACACAGATAGACTAATGCCTTACCTGTGTACCAGGAGGCCACATAATTATATACTGTAGTTCATTAATATCAAACTGTACCAGGTCATTATGTGAGCAGGCCATATAGAAGTATAACCTTATCAAGGACTGATAGGTAAAGCTGGTTGTTAATTGTTAAAAGAGTTGTGAGGTTGAATACAGTGATGGCTGTACAAAGTGCAGAAACATTGTGGATTTCATTCGTCAGGTGATCATTATCAACTGGGTTGAGCCTGAAATAAGTCCACATTAATCAGTGCTCTACCTGAATCAATAAATTTAAATAAAATAACACTACTTCATCAATGATATAGTCTGTTAGAGCTATGACAAAGTGAGGAAGTTTAAAGCTAGCATATATAAACACACACACACACACACACACACACACACACACACACACACACACACACACACACAAAACCCCAAAAGTGCGAAATTCAGAACTGCGAATTTTCAATACACCCTCCGCCACACAAACACACATACACCTTCCTCCCCACACTACAACAAACAAACAAAACACACATAAACACAACAACACAAATACACGGACCTACCCTACATATAACCGAGGGGGGGAAAGCCCGCCTGCACCCCCCATGTGGGGGACTGTGTCCACCACACCCCCATTACTTATCTATACTAATTCCGAGGTTGCACTAAAAAGGCAAAGACACTAAACTCACCACTACACACTCTATGTTCCCCTCTCACAAACACACATGACATTCGTCCAACCGCCACCATTCTCAGCATTTTAACACTCACACTCTTACCTACATACCATAACCTACACCTACAACTTCCCAAGACACTAACATACACTAAAATCTCTACCCAAAATCCTTAAAATATAAACACTTACCTGAATCCACAGCTATCCATTAACACAGTGCACCACCACAACCACTGATTAGACATTTCTGAATTTGGTTATGTGGACTTTTGTGCAGCTGGTCTTTTGATATTTTAGTCTTGAGATACTGAAATTCAAGATTTCAGTATTTAGAGATAGTGAAGTGCACCTATATATATATATGTATATATATATATATATATATATATATATATATATATATATATAATATTTAAATATATATATATATATATATATATATATGTATATATATATGTTTCATCAATAACACAATTATCTGAAAAGCATTAGACTGAAAAAGAAAGAGAAATTCCTTTTCCAGTTGACAAACCATAACTGTACCAAGCCATTCAGATCACATTTGTCTGAATACTGTTAACATTATGGATTTTTTTTAATTAAGGAGTACAGTTACAGTTACTGCTAGTATGCATTTCTAGTATGAAGGCAAAGCAGCCCCCTGGCTCCACCTTATTTATATTCACTAACCCTTGCTGTACACCTTACTTTAGAAAAGCCCTTTCTGTAACATTACCTCTGGCCACACAGTTTAGACACTCAGCATATACAGACAACAACACTACATCTGTCACCTAACCCTTACTTTAACCATAACCGACAAGACACACACACACACACACACACACACACACACACACACACACACACACACACACACACACACACACACACACACACACACACACACACACACACACACACACACACGCATAACCTATCCCTTACCTAACTCCTACTCTAACCCTAGCCCACACAAACTATCCTGTATACACTGCTACCCTAAATAAACATCCTCTTTCCTTTGTCAACGAAACACACAACCAACTAAAATGCCAGTCACTCAATGTGTCATTCGCACAAACTACCCTGCACCACATTTAAGGAAGCATTCAACAAAACGTAGTGCAACCATAAAGGCATGTACTAACATAACCTACAATATATTATATTTCTCGTTTAACCGCGTACAGTAGAGAGCACCGAAATCCTGAACTACTCCCTAGTTAAATGCTCTGTACTAAGAGAAGTAGTGCAGGGCATTTTCTGTAGAAAGGAAATTTACCTTTTTTTCATTATCGGTGTGGAATTCATATATTTCCCCTATGTCAGTCTGAGTCTTCATTACATCCATTCTACCTTGCATTACATACTATATGGCTTATTTTAGCGAGCAGTTTGGTTTTTTTTTGTTTTTTTTTTTTGCAGACCACCAGTTTCAGTCCCTGGAATTTTGACTTTAACAATCTACTATTAATGATAATCTATGGATTTGTTATCAAACTGCTATTCAGTTTAATTGATCTGTATGTGCTTGTCCTCTGCTATCTAGTTAAATATTTTTTCCATTGCTATCACATGATAAGTGCTTATTTTCACTACGTCTTTGCGCATGGGTTGTTACTGAAAGGATTCTAGGGTCCAGCTCACATACCTGGTTAACAAACAAATAAAATCTTTTTCTTCTTTTGGCTTTTACCAGTTAGGGGACACCACAGCGGATCACCTGTCTGCTTATGATTGGCAATGTTGTTTTACGGTGTCAAGTTGCGAGCCCAGCACCCAACATTTCACAAAAAGCACACGTATGCACGCACTCATGCCTAGGGCTAATTTAGAGTGTCTAGTCAACCTACAGTATGTCTTTGGGATGTGGGAGGAAACCGGAGCACATGCAGGAAACCCACATGACCACAGGGAGGACATGCAGACTCCACACAGAAGGCACCCCAGCTGCGGAACGAACCGGAGAACCTCTTGCTGTGAGGTGACAACACTAACCGCTGCACCACCATGGCCGCCCATTAACAACAAAATAAAATAAACAAATAAATACTGTCATTCTATATTTCTACATATTTGCTCAAGAATTCTCGACAAAGCCTAAAATAGTTATTGGGAACAAAGACCAAAAATCTGAGAATTTTTTAAATATTACTGCAATTTACTTACATTGACTTAGAGTCAAGGGAAAACCATAGCTTGTTTAGGCAAGGAATGGTCATAAACCAGAAAACCAGCCCTGGCAGGAATACCAGTCTCTTTCAGTCTTATAAACCAAATACTTTAAAACTAGTACAGCACGCTTGATAGAAATTTATTTGCAGAGACAAGGACCAATTCCCCAGGGTCTCCATGTAAATGTAAGCAAGGATTATAGGCCAGATGCCTGCCATTATGCTAAAGTACCCCCTGGTAGCACACCAATTAAATTGTGGGATGGCAGAAACACCACTCATCTGCTCAAGCATTTTACATTTCATGTATGCAGTGTTCATAAATACAGTTTCAGTTGGCAAAGGTTAAACACATTACTCGTATAGTGTGATCCTCTGCTTCTGGTATTTATAAATAAACTGTCACTAAGCCCCTCATGTTGGGATTTCACCTCCCACACTTGTCTATTGCTAGCAGATTTTTGTAAGATATTTTAAATTTTAACATAACTTATAGTACATTTGTTTGCCAACATTACCTCTTTTAAAATGTAGTCTGCTTTTCTCCCAGTACCTGTGGTTGTTGTTTTTCTTTCGGCTTTTCCTGGTTTGGGGTCGCCACAGCAGAACTCCGGTCCGCTAATGACTGGCAGTAGATTTTTACAGTGCCGAGGTGCCAGCTCGATGCCCATCCTTCAACGAAGGCACGCCCATTCACGCATGTCTTTCGAATGCTACTCGACCGCAGGGAGGACATGCAGACTCCACACAGAAGACGCTCCAGCCGAAAATCGAATGGGAGAACCTCTTGCTGTGAGACGACAACGCTACCGCTGCACCACTGCAGCTTTTCCCACCTGTGGTGCAAATGCATATTTCCCAATAGATTAAACTGGGGTCAACTAAACAAAATAAAATAAATCATTGCCAAGATAGACGTGAAAAACACAGGATTAGGATCTGTCATCATGCTAAATGGCATGATGTGAGTTAATATCTGAGATGGGATTGGAACCCTTAGCCTCGGGTCACAGGGCAATAAGTAACCAATGAGAGACTATTCCACAAAAAGGAATGCAGTTATCTGAATGAAAACTATATCAAGCTACACTTTTTTGTTTGTTTGCTCAGATATTCTACTTGTTACAGTACACAGTGTCTTGAATATACTTCCAGCCATGCTGATTATAAAACTGAAATTTCTTAGGAAAGTATCTGCATTTCTTGGTTAAACCCTAATTTGTTGTACAACGTGTAGATTTCATGGACAGAATAAACTTAAATCAATAATATGCCAAAATATTATCCATAATGCACAACAGAGCATCGACTAAATGTTTAAAATTTCATTATTTCATTTTTGTCTTCCTCTGGTTAACTATTCGATTCTTTTTCCCCTCCCTATGGCACAACATAGATGTTTACTCTGCCCTTCAGGTTTTAATTTCCCTTCCCATCTACCCTCCTGTTGTTAGTCATTTAAAAGCTAATTCATTTTATTCAATAAATTCTAGTTTTCTATACACACATCTATCTTATTACCATAAATACGTCTCCCCACTTCCCCTGTTTTAAAAACTATACAAAAATTGATATGATTTTCCATAAGACTTTAATATTAGAATATGTATAATTACCCCATTGTGTAGTTTCTTTTGTATTGTATTATGATTTTACTATAAAAGTGAAATGTTTCTTCTCAGACTCTCACTAAAAATTTGCTTTGCTTCTGTCACCCGGACTGGTAACACAAAATATCACTAATACTATTGTAATACTTTGCAGTGTAGACCTAAGTTTCACATTTCACTGTATGATGCCCTTGTCTTCTTGCTGCCTGAACTGGCAGTTGAAATAAATTGTGCAGAATATGTGACCCGCAGCCTTAGAATGAAACTAGAGTTACAAGTCAATCAAAATCATTCAAAAGACATAAAAAATCTTTCTTTCCTTTTGTTTCTTTTTCTTTCTTCTTTCTCTTTCTTTCTTTCTCTTGTTCTTCCTTTCCTTCCTACTTTGCCTCTCTCTCTTATATCTTTTCTCCCTCCCTAAATTGAGATTTGTTAAATGTATTGTCCTGCTAAGCTCTAAATGCCCTTTTAGAGAGACACAGTGATGTCTATAAAATATATATATCCAAAATCATGCTGCACATGTACGAGCAATACACCGACAAGTAAATGTCTGAGTGCCTGTAACACACTTGCAGACTTGATATAGACAGCAGAATCAAATTTTAACAGGTCTTCAGAGCTGTCAGCCTATTAAGATACAAAATGGACAT
Organism: Protopterus annectens; assembly: GCF_019279795.1. NCBI lineage: Eukaryota > Metazoa > Chordata > Ceratodontiformes > Protopteridae > Protopterus > Protopterus annectens. The sequence goes on from NC_056737.1 coordinate 287,797,243, forward strand.
AAACATGTCTCTACTGCAAACCAGTAAAACTGGTAACGGCATGTTAAGCAACAGGAATAAGCAGTGCAGAAAAGCTATTACTTGTGTGAGTGGGGTTGCAGTAGGGAGATATAAATGACAGACATACAGTGAATATGGAGAATGCAGTAGCATAACTGTCAGGAGGGATCAAAGGAGCAAAGCATCATGGTATGGTGGCAGCACTGTACGCCAACTGCCAGCTCCTGATGTTTAGCTAAAACACACAAGTGTCAGATGAGGAATGCATGTAATCAAAGAAAGAGAGTGAATAAGCTGATTCCTAAAATCAAGTGTAGAGGGTTTGAGTCCTTCCACCTCTATTTGTCTACTGTGTGACTCTGAGTCATTTGACCAGACAGTGCTTCATAGTCTCTCCTGGTACTTGTGTCTAGTGGGCTTTTCTGGTTAACAAATTGTAAAATAAAATTAAAAAATATACGCAATAAAGTAACCTAGACGGTATACCATCTGCAAAGCTTAGCTTATGGGAAGCAAGTCTATGCTGAATGACCCCATTGGCTTCTGCAAAGGGAAGGTTAATAAGAGACCTTAAGTAAGCATAAGGTATGTGCAAAGAGAGTAGGACTGCAGCAAAGGCACCTGCAATTTAGGACACTGGTGCAGTAACAAAGGTGAACTAGGGTGATGGCTTACTAAATAATTTGGTCAGACATATGCTTAATAAAGGTAATTTTGCTGTACCTTTCCACCACTTAACTGGAGCACTGCCAGTGAAAGTTAATCTAACAACAGGCAGCATCATTCTGTTAACAATGGGAATCTTTACCCCCAAAATAAGATGTTTAGAGAGGCAATACACAAGCTTTTAGTGAATACTGAATTCCTTATATTTTGGATGCTGACTTTCATAATTATATCCATTATATCATGTGTTAATTTAATGCACAAGTATCCCTTAAAGCTTTAAGTATATCATTTAACAAGTTATTTATTCAAGCAACATCTATTTCATATGATTGCAATTTACTTGCAGTATTACATTTTGTAAATTTCTTCATGTATCTTTTTGTCCAGAGTATGGAAAAAGACTTGCTGTATGTATACTATCTAATAATAATTCTTACTTAAAACCGCGGTGGTGGTGCTGCGGTAGCATTGTCACCTCACAGTAAGACGCTGTCTGGTTCAATTCTCAGCTAGAGTGTCTTCTGCATGGAGACATGCGTGAATGGGTGTACCTCCGTTGAAGGTTGTGCATCAAGCCTGGCAAGCCGGTATGTAAAAATCAACTGCCAATCATTAATGGACTGGAGTTCTGCTGTGGCGACCCCTAACCGGGAAAAGCCGAAAGACACAAACAAACAAAGTTTGAAGATACTTACTTTCAACATGAAGATCTGTGTCTCATTACAAAAGCCATGGCAGTGTCTGTACACCTATGAACCCCAGGAAGTTGGGCGTTCTCCCACAGAATTTAACATACTATACAAATTACACTGTGAAAAAAATAATGACTGACAACTTTAAATGAGGAAACAGAGACTTGCCTTTGCTTTTTGTGTGCGTGTGTGTGTGTGTGTGTGTGTGTGTGTGTGTGTGTGTGTGTGTGTGTGTGTGTGTGTGTGTGTGCTTGTAGTACATTACTATTCTCCTGTACAAGCAAAGGATCCTGAATTTGCCTTGGGTTAACTGAGAGAAAACACACATCATTCACATCCATCTGCTTTTGTTTCTTCCCTTTTTGACTAGAACACCACATTTCCGAGTGATTTTTTCATTGCTAAAGCACATTCTAATCCACTGTCAAGGATTTTCAATTATGTTTTTTGATTTCCTTCCAAAAATCTAGCGTCATTATTTTTTGGTGACCTAATGTCTTCATTTTAAAGAAGAAATGCTTACACAACATAACACATCTACATATTATTTTGCTTTCACTGACAGCTCCATGGTGAGGCATTAGACACAGGTCATAGTCAAAGGCCTCCACACTGGAACTCTGTTACCGGTAGCTATTCTGACATTATTAATCTAATCACTCTTGGAACTTTTTCTAAATTTGTTTAAGACTGAATTAGGCTTTTGTTGGCTTGGATAGTTAAAGATGTCAGTCTGTGCAATATTTGCTCATTCACCTGCTCTCAGATCAGTTTTATATAAAACATGTTTACTAGCATCAGAAAAGTGAAAACATAAAGAAATGTCAAGAATTTATACCACAGATCTGTTTTTTTTTTTTTGTTTTCAAAAGCTGGCTTAACAAAATATCTTACATTTACCAACTGTCTGAATAACTTCAACCAGTTTTAAAAAGACTCTCTGATTTTGAGGCATTGTTGTAACTCTCCAGGCAAAATGTGGGATTTAGTTTTTAATTGAAGTTTTATGTCTGGAAATAACACTCTCTATGATCCTTTGGATTAGCCATTAAACTGAAGCCTCATCTGCTAGTGGCAGCTCTAGTAGATTTAAAAGATCCCACGGCACTTATGGAAAAAAGTAGAGGAAGTTCCCTACTCCTCCTAGTCATGAATACCAGTGTGAATTCCATCTCCGGTCTCCCTTAAAAAGAGGGCACTGTCCTAGTGGGACCAACCTGGTCAACAAAGTGTAACTAAATAAATAAATCAATATCATAGCACTGATACCTGGGGTGGTGGTGCTGCAGTAGTGTTGTCGCCTCACAGTAAGACGCTGTCCGATTCGATTCTCAGCTACAACGTCTTCGGCGTGGAGACATGCGTGAATGGGCGTACCTCCATTGAAGGTTGTGCATCAGGGCTGGTAACTCGGTACGTAAAAATCAACTACCAATCATTAGCGGACCGGAGTTCTGCTGTGGCGACCCCTAACCGTGAAAAGCCGAAAGACACAAACAATCATAGCACTGATTATCCTTGAAATCTCAATAAATGTTGCACATTAATCAGGAGTTTTGCGTGTTGTAGTGGTTAATACATTGTACAGCTTTGTCTGCATGAGAGGAGTTCTAGTCTGCAGCATCACTGAGATGGCAGACTGATTGCCAGAGGCATGGAATGATCCAGATGTCCACAATGAAATGTCTTATTCTACTTTCCTTATGTAATCTAGTTCTTTGCTGAATATTTGAGTCTGTGCTACAAACATGTAAAGATGCTAATGGGAGAAAATTGCATTGCAGTAATTCTGCTCTGGCGGTCCAGGAAGGACTCCTGACCCTACTTTTCTTTCACTGGATCCTGGCAGTTATGAATTATTTTTGGATTGCACTTCACTGTAGACTCAAGCAAAGTGTTTTGCTTAGTACACCTTACTTAAAATAACCTCATATCCTACTAATTCTAACCACTACCTTACATCTCCTGTCCGCCTTCAACCACTCCCTTCATTGGCCCACCAATGGAACAATATGCTAGTATTGTACCAACATTTTTAATTATACCAAGAGGAGACATCATCCAGGTATAAGCTGGTGGGTTTGATGTTCTCATCGGTATCCCGGGGGGCAATCAGAGCATTTTTTATGTAAAGTGAGATCGCTCCCATCATTTGCTGATGTGGGCATGTATGGCACTGCAGGGATGGCGTGGACTCCACTATTAGTATGCGTGTACTCTTTTATGTGGCTGAAAGGATGTAACAGCAATGGCTTGGGTGATGATACCAATGATGCCTTCATCATCCTTGCACTGCCTCTCATTGTAAGACTCTGATCCAGCCCTCTGCCAGTGGACAGGTCAGGAGTGATGCACAAGCCAGAAAGTGACACCCCACTCCCAGAATGTGCACACTTATTCTCACAGCTGTGCCTTCAAGTGCCCAAGCATCTCGAATTCGGGTCACCAGGACCAAAGTCAGAGCTTCATCTCCCAGTGCTATCAGTGCAATTATTTGTTAGCTTATTTAACCATTTGTTGACTGTCTAGGCAGGCTGATTCAAATGGATAATTTTCAGTCATAAGCCAGCTATGTAAGGCATGCTGTGTTGAAAGAGTAGAACATTAAGGTTTATGTAAGATGACTGCAAATATAGCACATATATTTAGCAAAATGTTAAATACAACATTCTAAATTCTGCATGCATTTATTCTTTAAAAGAAGTAATAATATGTTAAATGACTAGTTTATGAGAGGATAAATGTATAAGATGTACAAATGGTGTGTTAGTACATAAAATATAATGAGAAGTAAAGAACTAAACCACTATGTGTACATGCAGTTCAAAGCAATTATATATAACAATACAAAAAATAACCTAATATTGCAAAAAGCTCAAATTATCCCACTACATACAGGAAAACAGCATGAGAGCAGGGTTTTAAGCTCTTTTCAAATTAATATTATTAAAGAATGCTAAAAATGTAGGATATAGCCTGAAGTAATGTTTATTGCTAGAGAAATACAGTTGACAGAATGGAAAAATCTTGAAACATGATATTACATAAAAACAATCAATAGCACAGTGCTTCAGATGCCTGTGATTATAGGATTCTGAATGAAGCAATATAAATGGAGAGCCTAATAGTAGACCTGTCAGGGTACAAATAGCAGTATTGTATATGTACAGTCAACAAGTTATCCTACCAGCTGTCTATTAGGCAGCATGGGACAGTGTAACTGAGGGACTTTAGGAATATTAGCAATATTACCATCTGAGAATAGGACTGACATCAGAGATTAGCAGGACTCAGCTTACAAGAGAGCTACATTTCTGCAAGTCAAGAGCAAAGTCAGCTACCCATATTTTACACGCAGACTTACTTGGTAGTGGACAGTTTGTCAGCATTTCATATGACAGAGTGGTAGGTGATACTGGAGCAGCAGTGTGGATAGAATACAGTCCACTGTGTCCTTATATGCTCCTTTAGGCCTGTTCCCTGCTACACCACTCACCTTCCTATAATGTTGCAACTACATCTGCTGATGTTCTGTTATCTCTTGGCTTTCTTTTTTCTTGCCTGTTGCTACCCTGTATCTATGGAACATAATCAGTAAGAGGATCTCATATGAATACCTGGCAATACATGGGCTCTGCAAAGACCTGGTTGCAAGTGTCTTCCACAGAGAAATCTTATTTGGAAGAACAACATCAAACTAGATCAATGACAAGTGTGGATCCACATTACAAGTGTAATATCAATGTTTAATTTGTGTAAATATTCTCATAAAGCACGTGTGATATAACCATCACCAGCTCTACTCATAACATCATGTGCACACGGCATGTTCATCTTCAAAAGTAAGAATGTTTCAAAGCAATGACTCCTAATGACTCTCACCTCTGCCACTTGCTTAAACTTTTATGTTCGAGTTGTTTGGTTTTCAACATGCTTGCTAGGTGATAGTTTTCTGTACTCTTAATTTCACCATTCAAATTAAAGTATTACATTCAGTTGTATCTTCTACTGTGTAGTTGTATGCTAAGGTTAATATGGTATCTACTCTCTAATACAGGGGTGTGAATTATACTAGGGAGTAGGGATAACTATTATTATCTGTGGAAATGTGTACTTCTGTAATAAGAAAATTATTCCTAAAAGTTTTTTTTTTTTTTATTGCAATAAAGTTGTATTCATGCTTTTAGTTCATATCTTAGCTAGATGAGATGTTTCAAAATGAGTGAAACATTCAGAGACTCTGCAGTGTGAGAAATGGTCTGAAGAGCCTCCTTTAGCCATCACTAGAAATGTAGCATTGTTTGTCCACTCAGGAGATGACCAGCCGTATGTGTTTCATTGGTGTATAGCACTGACAAAATAAATTCATGAAATTTGTTTACCCACATGCTGTCATACCCGAGTCATCACAATACAGTGCTGGGGTTCAAGAAAAAAAAAATGTTATGTGACTTGTCAGCATGTTTGCTCAGACCGCACTCATGTTTTACTGCTGAGTGAGGAAGTGATAATACTGCAGTGTTCGTGTGTTCATGATGTGGGACTTGTCTCAGCAAAAGCAGTGACAAAAAATGAATTAGCATTATTATTAAAAACAGAGGAAAAATGCAAATGTGAGTACACCAACACAGCCAGCCAAGAAACAAATAGTCCAAAGAGTCCAAAAGTTGTTATTATTCCAAGGATTAGTGCTTTCACTGGGTTACCGCTTCATCAGATCCAAAACAAGAATGATAAAATCAAAAAACACATTCTATATAAAAGGAGAAAAAAGAGAATGCAACCAATCAACAATTTGCATTAATACAATAATTAGCAAAGATCACTGCCTCTTAATTAAGGCTGGTCTGAGAGGAATACCAGAGTTTAAGCCTGTGTCCCTGTAGAGATATAATCCATTTAGCTTCAGGCATTTCCATTTCATTATTAACATTACCTCCCCTGTTGTTAAGTACTGCTAGTTGTAAGACCCTGTTGAAGCTGCATGACTAGCCCATGCATTCGTTAGAACCCTATTACGAATATTACCTAGATGTTCTAAAATGTTCCTTAACTGTCATGTAGTCTTTCCCACGTAAAAAGACTTACATGCATAGCAGGTGGCTAAATAAACTAAGTTCTTACTCCTGTATGTAGCCATAAATCTAGGCGAGAAGACATGTCCAGTCATTGAATGAGTAAATTGAACATCTAAGGAAACATGTCAGGACTTCTGCCATGTGCCAGTCATGACATACAGTACTAAAAATTGGGTCTACTTTAGAATGACGAAAACGTAAAGTCTCAAATGCTCACATGAGCGAATAATCATAAACCCCAAAGTGGTATTTTGGGATTGCAGTACAGTGAAGATCAGAATATTTGCCCTTTCCTCACTGCAGTGTGATCTCAGAGTAGGAATATATATATTTAGCAGGGGGTGTGGGGAGCGCAGCCCTTCACAATACCAATTTCGAGTTTGTGATTATTCGCTCACATGAGCATTCGAGAGTTTGCATTTTTGTTTTTATGACATAGACCCCTAAAATTATCTTTACTGAGTCATAGTGATCAGCATGTGGCTTCCTGAAGACAAGGTTGGGTGTGGGGGGTGCTTATGTATGTCCTGACATTTCTATTAGACCAATAAAATTGATTATTCCTGCAATTCTCACTCTGTTAATGTCACTTGCATAAACTCCATAGAGACTACAGTTCAGGGTATATATTTAAAAGCTTTACATGGTTTTGTATCTTTTTTAACAGCTTGTCAATAAAAAAAGCTTTATGTACTTTTGGCAAGTAACAGCAGTATGAGTCTTAACAGACTGAATAAAATGAGACTTCATTACCTAGCAGAACATAGAAGTAGATCAACACCCCCTTCTCTAAGAAATAATATCTTCTTTGAATTACCAGTTATTTTGTGAATCACTTCTCTCTAGGTGATGTTGTATCTACAAGTAATATTTGACTATGAACATCAATTAATAATTAACAAATGTCAAAACAATATTCTTTAACAAATTTGTGAAAACTGCAGTCTAACTTAGCAGCCATTTTTTCTTACTTGAAGCCCTAGTTTAAAAGAAAAATCTTCATGGTATTCAGGGAATGCAGTCCTAGGACTAGAAAAAATAAAATCCTGGGGTGCCTGCTTTAAACCTTACTGCTATCACATAAGCTGGGATTCAGAAAGGATTTGTGCAGTGTGCTTGCCTGACACATGGCATGTAATTGAGTTGCATCTGTTTAATGTGGTTGAATAAGTAGGAAACATTCAGGGTGTTTATGCAAAGTGTATTATTCTACACATTCAAAGACCCTGCGCACAGATGAATATGAGGAGAGAGGCCATAATGCACTGGCACCTACATAAACAAAAAATACAGAAAGAATGTGTTTAATAATAATGCAAAGGTTATTACACAGATAAAAAAGATGTAATCAATGACCCAGGCTAATTTCATCAGAATCAAAATCACATTTATTGGCCAAGTATGCACACATACAAGGAATTTTACTCCGGTTTCAATGACTCTCCAAGTGTAAATTACATAAATGACATCCATACAACTATTAAAAACAAGACAAAAATGTGAGTATACATATACATATACATATACATATACATATACATATACAATGTGCAAAGTGCAACTCAGTGCAAAAGAAATACTAAAATAGACTCTGAAAGAAACATGTATTAACAATAAATAAACAATATTGCAGAACCCGTGGAGGCTTGGGAAAAAGAATACCCAACATAATAAGTGCAATTGACCACTTATGAACTTGATAGCCTTTGGGGAAAAAACTGTTCTTATATCTGCTTGTTTTGGTGCGTATTAATCAATAACTCCTGACCGACTGTAATAGTTCAAAAAGATGGTGGCCTGGATGTGAAGAGCTAGTGATCATTTTCTCTGCCCATTTCATGACTGTGGAATAATACAGGTCCTGTAAGGAGGGCAAACTAGCACCAATGATATTTTCAACAGACCTTACTATTTGGGTAAACTAGCACCAATGATATTTTCAACAGACCTTACTATTTGGGTAAACTAGCACCAATGATATTTTGAACAGACCTTACTATTTGGGTAAACTAGCACCAATGATATTTTGAACAGACCTTACTATTTGGGTAAACTAGCACCAATGATATTTTCAACAGACCTTACTATTTGTGTAAACTAGCACCAATGATATTTTGAACAGACCTTACTATTTGGGTAAACTAGCACCAATGATATTTTGAACAGACCTTACTATTTGGGTAAATTAGCACCAATGATATTTTGAACAGACCTTACTATTTGGGTAAACTAGCACCAATGATATTTTGAACAGTCCTTACTATTTGGGTAAACTAGCACCAATGATATTTTGAACAGTCCTTACTATTTTTGTTGTTTAGACACAGATCCAAACCACACAGTTATGGATGAGCAGAGAGCAAACTCAATGACTGCTGTATAGAACTGAACCAACAGCTCTTGGGGGAGGTTGAACTTCCTCAGCTGTTACAGAAAGTACATTTGCTGCAATGTCTTTTTTATAATGGACCCTACACTGGTCTCCCACTTCAAGTCCCGAGAGATTATAGATCCCAAAAGCTTGAAGGTTTCCACAACTGACACAGCAGTATTAAATATAAAGAGAGGGGATGATATTGTAGGACCACTTTTAAAGTGCACTGTCATCTCCACAATTTTAAGTTTCAGCTCCAGATTATTCTGACTACACCAAAGGGCCAGCTGCTCAACTTCCTATCTGTATGCAGACTCATCACCATGCCTGATGAGCCCAGTGATAATTGTATCATCTGCATATTTAATAAGTTTGACAGAGGGTTCATTAGAAGTGCAGTCATTAGTGTAGATGAAGAATAGCAGTGGGAAGAGTGCACATCCCTGGGGGACACCTGTACTGAATGTGCGATAGCTAGATGTAAATTTCCCGTTTCACCTGCTGTTTCCTATTGGTCAGAAAACTTGTGGTCCACTGACAGGTGGATGCAGGAATGGAAACCTGGGAGAGTTTCAAGTGAAGAAGTCTCAGAATTATTGTATTAAATGCAAATCTGAAGTCCACAAACAGAATCCTTTCATATGTCCTTGGGTCGTCAAGGTGTTGCAAGATATAGCGCAAACCCATATTAACTGCATCATCCACTGACCAGTTCTATTGATAAGCAAACTGAAGGGGGTCCAACAAGGGAGCTGTTATATCAAGTGAGCTAACACCAGTCTCTCAAAAGTCTTTATGACCACTGATGTTAAAGCAAAAGCCCTGTAGTCGTTCAGTCCTGTTATATTGGATTTTTTAGGGACTGCAATGAGGGTGGCCTGTTTGAAGCTTAAGGGAACTTCACACAGCTATAACGATTTATTGTTGTTGTTGTCTTTTCCCAGTTAGGGGTCGCCACAGCAGTTCTCCGGTCCGCTAATGATTGGCAGTAGATTTTCACGAACGCTGAGGTGCCAGCTCAACGTTCAACCTTCAACGAAGGCACGCCCATTTACACATGTCTTTCGAACACCCACCCAACCGTAGGGAGGACATGCAGACCCCGCACAGAAGGCACCCCCCGCACTCCAGCCAAGAATCGAATGGGAGAACCTTTTGCTGTGAGGCAACAACGCTACCGCTGCACCACCACGGATCTAGCTATAATAATTTATTAAAAGTCCGAATTAAAACAGGACCCAGTTGATCAGCTCAGATTTTTAAACAAGAGGGCGAAACCGCTATTGGATCTGCTGCTTTCTTAGTGTGCTGTCTTAAAAAAAAAACTCACACATCCTCTTCAGAGATAATTCATGTAGGTTGAATGCGAGGATGTTTGGAAGAGAGAGTCATATAACTCTGAACACTGAGAGAGCTGGCAACAGCGTCATTTGTATCATAGCATCAAAATAATAAGATATTTTAATAAGTTATAAAGTCAAACACAAATATGGCTCCATATATGTTGAAGAGTTGTATCTAAGGCTGGACAAAGGCCAAGAAGTTCATAAAGCAAGGAGCAGGAAAGTATCCATAGTCAATATCCAAAGTGGAAAAGAGGTGCAGAATCAGCCTACATATCCCAAAGAACAGAGAAGCTTTGGACAGGTACATACTAACAAGGGCACTATATGTCCAGCTATTCCAGACTGATGCCATACATAGGGAGTACTTATATGTCATGTATAGTGGGCCAGTGTCAGTGGACACAAGCAAGAGCCAATCAAATTACATTCTACTCAGCTGGATGTTCTAGCTGTGTTTATCAACTGGCCTTGATATCTAAATCTTATTATTATATTTTGGTTCTTTAAAATACCATGGTGCAAACATCTGATGGGGGATGTCAGGTAATTAGACTGTGAGAACACAGTTCTCTTTCATAGAGGCAGTACATGAATCTTATCATAGGAATTTTACCTGACAGAAACTATTAAATAACTTTAATAAAAACACTAGGTTAATGCAAAAGCTGGTATTTTTAGAGGAGCTGTACAGCACCATTTGTAAACTGGTTATGGATAATGAATACATGTCTGTGGATTCTCTGTGCACTGGGAATCAGTTGGCTGATTCAGGCCTGTCACTTGCATTAATCCCCATTTGTTTTTGTTTCTGATCTCTCTCTGGTCTATAAGTAGCTTTAATAGAACTCTGATGATGTATACAAGAGCATATTCATGCCTGCTTTCATTTATAAACATGCCTTCTTCAGTTAAACCTTATCCATTCTTCTTCTAATTCTGTGTAAACAATGTGGACCAGCAGTTATTTCAGCATTTACGGAACAATTTCTCTAAGTGTAGCTATGATTATAGATGTCTTTATACTTTCTCTGCCCATTGTGTGTCACTGATACTCACCAGCATGTGTGGTTTGTTAAGTGTCATGGTACTGTGAAAAGTGTAATGCTATCTCTAAGTACCCCTGCCTTTGAATTCCTCACATAATCAAAACATAATCAATATTTCTGTAGTGTAAAACTTTTAAATGCCGTGGCAATGTCTAAGTTGTTTGTCTGTCCCATCCACATTTATTGCCTGACTCTCGCAAAAATGTCTCTGGCATGTCTGCTCCTTATACAAAGCAACAGCCAAGCAGACAGACAGACTGACAGACAGAAATCACGTGGTATAAATCAGCGGATCAAAGCTCACTGGCATTCATATATACAGGATCCTGTTTGTAGAAATAAAATCTTGCTGTTCCATATTCTACCCAATGGAAATCACTTTCTACAAAATCGTGGTTCCCCTTTTCATTAGCATTTTAACAAATTAAACCTTTAATTTTCTCATTCTGGAGCCAAATATCTTTCCCATGCACTATAAGTACTTACGATGCACAGTTTTGCAATAAAGCCTGATTAACTTCTTATGTTTGAACACCTGTTTAATTAATATTCCGCAGATACCTGTCCTTGAAAGTTGCCCTCACGTTGGATAGAGTTCCCTTTCAGAACATGTGTTCCTTAGAATAATCAACTACACAAGCAGTATGATTTAGCTAATAACTGCCTAAAAGGTCATTTGCTTAAATATGCATGTTTGTACAATTACAAAAAATATGGTAGTGGTATAGTAATAACAAACTGGACTCTAGCTGTATTTTTCAATTTAATTTAATTTGTTTATTTCTGTAGCCTGCTTGAACAAGGGCTGAAAAGGTTTATAAGGTCTGTTCTGTGCCTTGGAAAGAGCTGTATAGAAAAAGTATGTCATAGTATACTGAGGTATGTTAGTCCACTCATCCGTTGTCTTTCTGCTATGTGACCCACTGTGGTAGTCTTCACCCTCAAACCCTTATTTTTGTACAGAACTGCTAATTTTAGAGACTAGGACATCTGATAAAGAATAGCTAGGGACCTACAGCAGTACCCCAGAATGCAGCAAGTGCAGACATACAGAATGATCCGGACTTTAGTCATTCACTTAGTAAGCAGAGGCAAGGACAATGCTTTGAGTAACATGTCAGAATGGTTGTAGAAAACTTGATTTTATGATATCAAAAATAAGTGTTTAACAGTGGGTATCATGAAAAATACCAAACACTGATGTGTTAATACTGTTTTATACATACTTACAACTAAGTTTATAGAATAATTCAGAAATTACTGGGCCCCTTTCACTTCCTAACTCCACCCTGAGTGAATCCAGACACAAACAAATGTACACACACACATACACAAGCACACACTCATAGATATATTTGCTTTTTACCAGCACTGACAACAATCTAGCTATACCAGAATACAGTCTAGAAGAAACATTTGTTTTCCCCAAACAGACAAACTGATAACTAAATAACATGCTGCGATGCTGTTTCCCCTAGCAACTTCAAATGAATGTTTAAAAATTACTCGGTGACACTCACCCTTAGAAGATACAAGAATACTGTTTTCTCTGCTAACAAATGTGTGCTACTTTAAAAGGTTCAGCCATGTAATCTCTGGATATAAGCTTTACACTAAAAGCATCTCAGATTTCATTTCAACACGGTAATATACTTTCACATTTAAATCATACTTTTATGGAGTATTTTGACACATTCAGCATTTAGAAACTGCATACCAATTTAAAAGATGAAATATGAATGCTGTTTTAGATACAATTTCAGATCTACTTTGAAAATAATATAAAGTACTAGTACAGTGCTGACAATGCAGACAGAACTTGGGTGGCACACTTTGATTAAGTGTGCACATTAATTGAACATTTATAGGAAAATTGATGAATTATAATCATTTCAGATATTTATTTGAAAGAGCAGTATTTCACCATCCTTTGACATAAAAAAGCAGAATGAAAAATGTATTCAATTATATTATTAATACAAGCATTAACCTCTGTACAAGCGGTGTCGCTTGGCAGCTGGTTTTAGAGATGTAAAGAGGCTAAAAATAATATTGTCTAAAGGGGAAACAAGCAATACAGTTTTATCTATACCTAATGTTTAAATCCTGTAGACAATATGAACATTTATTTTTCTGTGCATCTGCTTTGCATGTTCACAGATTATAAACACTGAAAAGCTTGTGGCTAGGGTACAACACAGTATGCCATTTACGTATTTATTATAAGGCTACAACTTATGTGCTTCTTATCAGCATGACGTTGTAGAGTGTGGAAAACTAAATCATGGTTCAGGTATAAAAGACTGAAAGCACCCATTAAGATTATTTGTCTTAGCTTCCATACTTACGAAAAAATGTATTTTACATTGAGGAGTAAAAGAAGCAACAACTCAGAAATACAATAGTCTATAACATTCTACAAAATCTAAATTTTCTTGCGTCCTCATTTAAGATAAATGGAAGATAAAATCTTTTTACTGGATGAAAACTGAAATATTGTTTTCTTGAAAAGAAAATTACCTTGTTTTCAGTTTTTGAAAAGTGCTACGGTAATTTTACTAGTGCTATAATTGGATATCTATAAACTTATTACCCATAAAAAGCAATCAGGATTGTGCAGGCTAAAACAGGGAAGAAAAAGAAACAGAAATCCAAATAGCATATTTTGGTGTAAACACAATGGAAGAAATAAAGGTATTTATAAATAAATGTTATCCTGCAGTAGGCACTTTTTTTACCTTAGCAGATTAGTTGCACTGTTACTACCACTGCTGCATGGCAGAACAGAGGTGGCACAAGGCATTACTTTTCCCACACATAAATTTGGTAAGCATTCATGACTTCTGGTGATTTGAAATTCTGTAAACAGATTCCTGATGTGCCATACAGTATATGCAATCCCCAGGAAAGAAAAGAGCTCTGTATTTATTGAAATTATTCAGATAACTACAAATATATTGCCAAAACGTAATGTAGGCGCTAAATGATTTATTATGTGCTAACTGCATGGATGAAAGGGTTTAATCTGTGACAAGGCTAGATAGTAAAAAGTCCGTACATGGGTGAAATGGTTTAATGTGTGACAAGGCTAACTAGTAGTAAATGCATACAAATGTGAAACAATTTAATCTGCAAAAAGGTAATAAGTAATAATTGCATGCAGTGGTGAAATGGCATAATCTGTTACAAGACTAACTGGAAGCAAATGAACACAGGGATACATTGGATTAATCTGTAACAAGGTTAATTAGTAGGAATTGCAATTTGTGCCAAGGTTAACTTCTATTAGTTGAATGTAGTGATGAAATGGTGCAATCTTTTACAAAGCTAACTGGAATTGATTGCATACAGGGACGAATTAGTTTAATCTGTAACAAAGACAGAAGTAGCCACTGCATACAAGGGTAAAATGGTTTAATATGGGGAACGTTAACTAGTATTCTGGTGAACACACATTGAAACACTCTAGAGCCATGATACCCATAGCACTCATGGGCACTTGCATTCACAGACATAGTGCATAGTCCAATACAAGATGTGTGGTGCATGTGTGTGTATGTGTGTGTGTGTGTGTGTGTGTGTGTGTGTGTGTGTGTGTGTGTGTGTGTGTGCGCGCGTGGTCTTCTGGTTTGGCAAAAGTGAGTTTCATAAAGATGAGTATCACTCCTGCCAAGTTGGTGCACAACAGGACTGACAAGAGAATTGCAGGCAGTGATCCATATATGGTTACCCCTGTATTCCCACAGTACTACAGCAATCCATACGCATATAACACACACAAACATGCATACTCATAGACACACTGAAAAATTGTCACACACAATGACATGTGTCCACCCATGAACTAACACACATTTACTACTTACTCATCTCAAGCATGCACACAAACATAAACACACACACACACACACACAAACACATAAATACTGAAAGTGATGGCTGTGGGTAAGCTTAGGTTGGTGAAATGCATTTGTCTACACTGCAGCTTAATCCATGATGTGTTGTTACATCGCATGGTGTATCCTCATCCATCTGGGGGTGTCATTCACTGGAGCTGTGGTGCTACTACTGAGCTAATCTGTGTTAAACTGTGCAATCCATCACCGTTCCTTAGCAGATTGTCACTGTGCTGCTTGTGTTTGCAGTCTACTTTTCACCAGTGCACTCCTAAATATCCATTCCCTACTCCATTGCAATGCATCATTCATTTCTTTGTGAATCTTGCCTACACTTTGAATCCTTATTTCCATATGAAATGCGTAACTGGAGTAAGCCATGTTTGCAATTCTGTATGTCCATACTCCAAAGTATTCTAAGGGGTTGGGAAGACTTCTGGGAAGTGCATAAGGCACAACCATTTCTCTCAAACTCTTAGAAGAAGAAATCTGGACAAAGCCATAAATAACAGAGAGACAAAGGCCCAAAAATAGGGGCAATTTTTAAAAACTGCTCTTATAAACTTAGAAAGTTGATAGAATAAGCACTTAGTGTATTGAATAAACTTCTTTGCTTTTACAGTTGGCATCTTTCATGACTGTGCATATTTCAGTAATTCCTTGGATTATGCTTTGGGTGTGCTGTTATTGCTGTTCACTGCTGGTCGCGATCCTGTGTGTGTGTGTTTTTAGAATAATAGTTTCTCTGTTAGCATGAATTTTCTGAAACTCAATCACCTGTCATTATTTTCAGATTTCCATCCTCAACAATGTGCCAATCATTTGCCAGAAAACCAAAAAACTATGAGGAACAAACGAAAAATATGAGGCAAAAATCTGGACATTCTGTGAAAATTTGGACAATTGAGAGGTACAGTGCAGCAAATTGTTTTACTATATACCATCGCTGTACTCTTAAATACAATAAACACAAATATCACCCAAAGTGTACTGCCCCAGAGACAGATCCAGTAGTAAGCGACCTAGGCAGTCGTCTAGGGCCCACTGGCTGAGACAAGCCTGCTGGCCAGGGTGCTGCCAAAATATTTACTTTTTACTAAAAAAAAAAAATAATAAATTACATGTCTTCTTTATGGGAGTTCATTCTTTAAGAACAGCATCTGTATCTGTGCATCAATGCACACACTTGCTGTTTCTTGCTTCTTCTTTTCCAATTCCACAAGTGAAGTTTAAACACAAGACATTTCTGCTACCTGGACATGGAATTTATCCTGTTTCTTCTACCCATGGATGAAACTAATAGATTTATGCCTGCTTTTGTGAAATGGATGAAAATTTCATCAGTAAGGAAAGTGTGTGTGTGTGTGTGTGTGTGTGTGTGTGTGTGTGTGTGTGTGTGTGTGTGTGTGTGTGTGTGTGTGTGTGTGTGTGTGTGTGTGTGGGTGTGTGTGTAATGCCCTAGTTAGGGATGGCACATTAATTAATTTGCTCAAGCTCAAGCCCTGTACCTTGGTCACAGGAGACAACAGCATGAATCCTTTACACCAACTGCCAGCCTACTCAAAATATATGACTTTCAGTGCATTTTCAAGGAATTATGAGCTTTGGTTAATTTCCAAGGAATTGTGAGCTTCAAGGGAAAAGAAGTTTACTGCTGCTCATGCTAAGTCTGTTTTCAATGTGCAACTGTTTTTTTTAGCAAATGGTTGTCATTGTTTTTGCTATAGAATTTGAAACCTATGTTAGCAACACAACAGGTAGCATACTTGCTTTTGATGCAGAAGGTTGTGGGTTTTACTTTCACACCGTATATATGGATTGCTGATACTGTGTTGTACTTTAAGGTGGGGGGGGGGTGCTGCAGTCCCGAGAGTATATTTAATTGAATGATGTGCCTTATAACTATGGACCTGCTTTTGGTTTGCCATCCATTCCCTATTGCAACATTACCTCCTTACCATTTTTTTTAATGTACAACAGGTACTGCATTTGTAGATGAAGCACTAAAATATAAAGTTGCTTGCTAGCAGCAACCTCTTCATTAGTTACAGATCTTTTTAATGTAGAATCATACGGATGACTTTAACGTCTGCACAGATTGCGCATATTGACTGATATTCAGTAGCCTTTTATGATTATGTTCCGAAATGGGCAGTTTTGCCATTATTAGTTCATATATTTTGTTTCATTGCTTTCTAGAAAACATGTTCAAAATGCAAAAGGATATAATTTAATACAATCAAGAAGGTGAATCACATGCATGACTCCATGATCCTGTGCAAGGGGCCTATGGTTTGAAAACAGCCCAAAGGTAAACTTTATCTGCCACTGGTCAGATGCATTTTCTTTGAATGTTAGTTTCAATGCCGTTTCAATGAATGTGAGTTTCAAGGGAAGGGACGTTTTCATTGTGAGACTATATTGTTTTGTTTAGCAAATGTCTATCAGTACTTGTGCTATAAAAATTTTAAATTAAATCCAAATATCTGTAATCACTGTAGAAGTAAAAAGAAAACAATATGCACACTGACAGTTTGTACAGTGTTTATGGTAACTGGTGAGAAATAGCCAAGTAATGGGACACCGAAATGGCTACAAGTAGTGGGGGGGGGCTGCTGGGTGTGTATGGGGGCCCCAATCTGTTACCCTCCCTAGGGTCTTATTTAACCATGATCCAGCTCTGTACTGGCTTATTCCCATAACAGGTACAAAATTGGAGGAACACAGTTAACCAAAGTCATTGGTATTTAAAGACCTATTTCCTCCAAGAACATTTGATTAAATTTCTGCTGATCAAATATTCTGTAATATAAGCAAAAGCAGTTGTTCTAAGGATAATTGTGTGGTTTAGGGTGGGGTCAGAGTTAAGGGTGTGGTTTAAAGGTAGGATTAAGGATTTGGTTGTAGTGGGGAAGTAGTGATGGTGTGTGTGTGTGTGTGTGTGTGTGTGTGTGTGTGTGTGTGTGTGTGTGTGTGTGTGCGCGTGTGGGCATGTGTGGCATTGTGTTTGTGAGTCTGCAGGGATATGAATGGCATTGGATGACTCTGTGTGTGTGCATGTATATGTGATCCCAGTAGGGCAGTAAGTCAGAGGATTGAGAGACCGCGTGTGTGTGTGTGTGTGTGTGTGTGTGTGTGTGTGTGTGTGTGTGTGTGTGTGTGTGTGTGTGTGTGTGTGTGTGTGTGTGTGTGTGTGTGTGTGTGTGTGTGTGTGTGTGTGTGTGCATGTGTGTGTGTGTGTCTGTGTGTGTATGTGTATCTGGCTGGGTGGTCCCAGTAGGGCAGTTAGGTAGAGGATTGAGAGAGTGTGTGTGTGTGTATATGTGTGTGTGTGTGTGATCTGGCTGGGTGGTCTCAGTAGGGCAGTTAGGCACAGGATTAAGAGTGTGTGTGTGTGTGTGTGTGTGTGTGTGTGTGTGTGTGTGTGTGTGTGTGTGTGTGTGTGCGCGGGCATGTGTGGCATTGTGTTTGTGAGTCTGCAGGAATATGAATGGCATTGGATGACTCTGTGTGTGTGCATGTATATGTGATCCCAGTAGGGCAGTAAGTCAGAGGATTGAGAGGCCGTGTGTGTGTGTGTGTGTTTGTGTGTGTGTGTGTGCGTGTGTGTGTGTGTGTGTGTGTGCGTGTGTGTGTGTGTGTGTGTCTGTGTGTGTATGTGTATCTGTCTGGGTGGTCCCAGTAGGGCAGTTAGGTAGAGGATTGAGAGTGTGTGTGTGTGTGTGTGTGTGTGTGTGTGTGTGTGTGTGTGTGTGTGTGTGTGTGTGTGTGTGTGTGATCTGGCTGGGTGGTCTCAGTAGGGCAGTTAGGCACAGGATTGAGAGTGTGTGTGTGTGTGTGTGTGTGTGTGTGTGTGTGTGTGTGTGTGTGTGTGTGTGTGCGTGATCTGGCTGGGTAGTTTCAGTAGGGCAGTTAGGCACAGGATTGAGAGGGTGTGTGTGTGTGTGTGTGTGTGTGTGTGTGTGTGTGTGTGTGTGTGTGTGTGTTTGTCTGTGCACGTGTGTGCGTGCGTGTATGTGTGTGTGTGTTTGAGTCTGTGTGTGTGTGTTTTCAAGGATCTATATTATCTCATCGAATGCTTATAAAAGCGAACGATGAATAATCGACCCCATGTAAATGAAAGCTTACAATCTCGAAAGCTCAGAACAGCATTTTTTTTCCAAGGGAAAAAAAATCGCTGTTCCAAAAAAAAAAAAATTTAAATACATAAAGTGGGGTGCTTCGCCCCCACACCCCCTCTACTTAAATATACCAACTCTGAGGTCGCACTACAGTGTTGAAAATGGCAAAGTAACAGAAGCGGCCAAGCAGTTTCTTTCCCTGGGAAAGAATTCACTTAAAAGCCGCTTCGCTATTTTGCCTTTTTGTTGTTTTAAGTTCGACCATGACTAATTCCATAGAATGTGTCTTCAGTCATCTAATAGGAACCCGTTTTCAAGTCAGGGAGAGTGTCATGTTAGCTGAGTGCCAGTGGTGTGGGATTTCAGTGGGTGTGTACACATGGGTCCGCTTCAGATGGTCGAACTTTTAAAAGCTTGACTTTCATATGGCCGAGATCATATGATCGAACTTTTAAAAGCTCGACCAATCTGAATGGAGATCTCCATACAGTGTGGCATGGGAAGATTTCCCGTTATCGCAATGTAGTGCAATCTCAGAGTTGGTATACTTAAGTAGCGGGGGCTGTGGGGTACAGGGGGGCTTGCCCCCCTGACAAATAGAGGGTTTTTTTTGTTGGTGTGTTATGCTGTTTACTTTACATGGTCGATGTTTCAAATGTTCGATCATATGGTCTCGGCCATATGAAAGTCGAACATTTGAGTTGTCTATCATGTGAAGTAGACCCGTACATTTTTGTCTGCATGTGCATGGGAGGGTGACTGAAATGGAGGGGGGGTGGGTCCAGTGACAGTGCAATGCATGGGCCACCTTTGGAAAGTGCTCGTTAGCACTGGTGGCAATTATGGGTGATTAAGAGCAATTCAAATAAGCCCATAAAGAGGTCTTTCTCATTGTGGCAAAATACGCCTCTAAATTGCATTTCTTAAGACCACATTAACTGCACCTGCTTGCAACAGGCAGTTTATATAGTCTCAGCTCTTCTCTCTGAATCCCAGGGGAAGAATTCTGACTTCACTGGATTAAGAACTTCAGCTTTGTGACGGTGTTGTGTGCGTACAAGCTTATATATGACTGTGCAGAGGTTTATGTTTAGATTCACTCAATCTGTCTCCTGAATGTGGCAGTGAAAACATCCAGTGACCCAGAGACCAGACTCTCTGTCAGTGTAATCTGTTTAATTTGGCATACTCTTAGATTGCCTAGGTCACTGGTGTTGGGTGGCATGGCCTCTCTGCAAATCAGCTGTTGTAATTTGTCTATATCAACATCTCTCTCTCTCCTCCACATACGCTGACATGCTGTATAAAGAACTACACTTAGCTTCAAAGAAGGATTATGATCAGTGTGTTCAGAAATGGACATCAACATTTCTTGATGTGAATTTCCTGCAATTCATTTTAAAAATATAACAAAATGAAGTTATGATTGGAGAACTAATCATAAGGCTCTTATACGAGAGCCTTGCCTGATCCATTGCTAATTACAAAAATGCAAGTGTGTGATGTGTGTAACAGCTTTGAAAGATGAAACACACATTGTACTATCATGAAAATAGTAGTCAGAAGTGAAGTGCTTCTCTAATTAACCAATGACTTTAAAGCTCACACTTTTATTGTGTTAATTATGTGGTAGCACAAAAATGTGTGTTATTACTTTCTGAGTTGTCAGTATATTTACACAGTTTGCAGTGGGTATCATCTGTGTGGTAGCGCGAGCCTTGCTACTAACAGTGAGAGGTATATATGAAAGCTTCACTTCAGCAAGCTTGTTACAGTTATGTTCTTAGATATGATCCTTGCTATAAAAATGTTACACTGTTCTCATTTTTGGAATATAATCAGCATGCTACTTGTGTTACTAATTTGTTATGAAATGTGGGATAGTAGTCTTTATTCTACAGCCTAGGAAACATCAGAAATGCTTCACAAAATAACTCAACAGTCCAAGAAATATTCTACAGAATAAATTATCTATATACTTACAGTTCACATGTAGATGGAGAACCAATTATTTTAGTAATGTTGTTCGATATCCAAGAAGACAAATATGTTTGCACTTGACAGCAGTTTGTACTGGTTCAGATATTATTTTTCTGTGTGTGTGTGTGCATGTGTATGTATATGTATATGTAGAAAGACATATATCTATAAATATATACATATATATGTATATGTAGAAAAAAAATATATATACATATTTATAAATATATATACATATATATAAGTCAACTTTGTTTCATTGAAAACTCATTTCATTGAATTTTAGTTCACCCACACCAAATCGCTGAAAGCTCAAATTACTGAAAACTCATTTCACTGAAGTGAAGTACTGGTACTGTGTAGAGTACTGTAAGGCAAATAAAAGGTATATGCCCTTTTCCCCACTGCAGTACGGTCCTAAAATTAGTATACATTGTTAGGGGCAGTGGGGGGGGCACAGACTCCCACATTGGGGGTGTGAGCTGCATAGCCCTCCACCTAGTTTGAGTTTATATTGTCTAATGGAAAAGGTTAGTCAATGGTGCTGCAAGTGTGCATGTCTATGGTTTAAAATGTAGTGTTTTATAGGTTCCGGTGAAATATAACATAAAACCAAACTAGGTGGGGGGCTATGCCCCTCTCACCCCCCATGTGGGGGGCTGTGCCTCCCACAGCCCCCTAACCATATATATTAACTCCAGGATCGCACTACAGCATGGATGTTCACTTCAAATGTGCAGCAGCAAATAATTCAGTATGACATAAGTGAATATTGCAAAATAAAGGCCATTACAACACTTACATCTGTGTCATTGGTAGACGTCTACCACAAAATAGACACAGCCTGGTGCAGAAATATCCCACAGATTTAATCCTAATATACTTTAATGTAAAACGTCTTCTAAACATCCTTTTAAAATGTTTCTGAAGTTCAGAAACAACATAGTAATTTTTTCTCTCATCAGTAATATCTTTATTTTTAGTTTTGTGTTGTGTGATGCGAGACTTTCCACTCCTAACAGTGCAGAACAGTCTGGGAATTACTTTCATGAAATAATTAACAGTCCAGCTGTTGTTTCTTCACTTAGTACATCTGCATGACACCAGATGCTCCGCCAGAAGTTCAACAACTAAATTACAATTTAAAGAAAAATGCTGTTCCAGTTTCACTTTAAGTGCGATCAGATATGTGACTTATCCTCATGAATTTGAATCCACTTTCACCCCTCTTACATTGTCCTTTGAAATAAAAGGAGATATTCTTCTATTTTGCAATATATGAAATCCTTCATCTAAATGATTAAGCAGGGTCTTCATAAAAGTCTACACAGCAGCCCACTGCAGTCTGTTTCTCCTTTCTGAGATGCAGGTACGCATATCCTGATGGGAGGTGCAATTTTACATTTTTGACAACAAAATGAATGTATTTTATATGAAAAATTAGATTTCCTTTTGTTTTCTTATACTTGTAGCATTCTAGGAAAGTGAAACTGCCCAAATGACACACTTTCCCACTACATTTCTTTATCTTATCTTGTTTTGATCATGTGATGTCATATGACATAATGTCTTTCTTGTGTTAACATTGCCATGTTTTGCATCAACTTTACGCTTAACATGTATTTGTAACTGTTGTCTCAATATTTGATTGAACTGAATGCCCGTCACTGGGTTGAAAACTGTGTAACCATTTTAATTCAATGCAAAAAATAATCCTTAAATAATTGGCCAGACATGGGCACTATTCAGGGGACAAGTCCTTCTCAAAGGCCACTCCATATATAATAAATACAGGGAATCTTCCACTCAAGCTCTAGACACTGATTTGCTAAGGTTTGGAATTGCAGGTGACATTTAAATATGCTGTATAAAGTATTGCTCCACAGGGGCAGGGAATGTGGGCAATTCCTGTGCATTACTGTACATAGCTGATCCATCTGTTACAGTGAAGGTCACATTAGTAGAATCCTGAGCAGGTGAGCTCCAACACTGATAATCCTAATAACACTTGAGTTCATCCTGTGTGATCATAAGTTCTTCCCAGATCATCTTGGAGACAGAAGCCCTACAAAATACCTTGAGTCTACCAAAGTAGGCTCTGCCTGGCAATTCTCCCATGGAAAGTGCCTAGGAGGAATTCCCAATGCCTAAATAACCTCTACCTACTTCTCTCAAACAGGAGAAGCAGTGGCAACACTTTGATATCCTCCCAAATTGCTAACACTCTCAGAGAGACTAAGCTCAGCAATTCCGTGAAGGAACTTCATTTTCATCTTTTGTAACTGTGGTCTCATCCTTTCAGTCTCTACTCAAAGTCTGTAGCTGCAAGCTGGGATAAGAGACAGCAACTGTTTTATAATGCACATCTCTATCCTATGACTCAGCTCTTACATCATTAGCAAAGTCTGATACCTCATCTACAGTGCTATCAGCATTGACAAGTCTGTGAAGCTCCTCTAACCTCAGTAATGAGACAGACATCAAAATAGGCAAAACTCCTTCATTTGGGGTAGCTGTTCTCTTCTTACTCAAACACAGCAGTCTTCTCTTTTCTGGACTATCAAAAGTAAATTTAAAATGTGTCATTGTGACAAAAGCAGATTGTATTCTCATCTGGAGCTACATTTAGTAACGGTGTACACCAAGAATGAATTACTAATAACTCTCTAAAAAGAATGGAAAGAAGGAAATAAGTGAAGATGTATGTAATCAAAGAATGGCACAGTTATTAAAACATTAAGACACTATATACGGAAGATGTAATAAGGGATCTGGGGACCCAAGTAGATAGTAAACTCTCCTTTGATAATCACATTGCCAATGTGGTTAGAAAATCCTTTTACGTGGCACATCTTATCACAAAAGGGTTCGCATCCAGATCAAAACAGGTCATTGTGCCCCTCTACTCATCGCTCATCAGACCCATCATAGAGTGCAATGCCCCATTTTGGATGTATCTTACAAGACACCTGCAACAGCCGGAAAGACCACAGACGTACCTCACCAAGAGGATCACTGGCCTCAAACAGATGCCCTATACAGCTCGACTGAAGAAACTCCAGCTGTACTTGGTTGCATACTGCCTACTCAGAGGTGATCTCTGCCTGACATACAAGGCCATGTCCAACCCAGAACTGATCGACATGCTCCACCTAAAGAAAAGCTTATCCCCTCGAGCCACATGCTCTAGGGATCTAAACCTCACCACAACAATAAATAGGACGTGCTGGAGGGATAGATTCCTGTCACAGAGACTTCCCATGCTTTGGAACAAGATTCCAGTCTACATTAGGCAGAGCTCCTCATTAACACTCTTCAAGAGAAACCTTGACAAGTGGATGAGAAACAGAAAGTTTACCCCAGGGATCACTTCAGTGGCTCTGCTGGACAGAGGCACAGGGAACTAATCTAAGGGGGCGGCGAAAGCCAACACATTCTGGCTAGGCTTATAAATGCCTTCAGGCAGATAGCCAAGTACCTACCTATGAACCTATACACCACCTAACAAACTTGTGAATCAGTTTATACATCTGTCAGACTTCCAGATTGTTACAAATAACAATGTTCTTCATGGAAACAACCTCAGGCATGTTCAGCAACCTAAATTAACCTACTTCCTCTACAAACACAAATGCACATTGAATACCTCTCAACTGTCCAGATTTTTCCCTTATATTTTTGGTCTGTTCCTCATAAAATATTTGGTTTTCTGGATTTTTGTGGCAAATCAGTGAGGATTGAATTTACTAAATAATGACGGGCATTTGAGTTTTAGACTTCATATCATTCAGAAAATGCATGGTCACAGAAGACCTTTAGTTCTAGTGACTTTCTTAGTTTATAATTGCAATATATAACATTTGTCCCTATTTTGGTGCTTTGTCCCCCCATTATTTTTGGCTTTGCCCAGATTATTTGTGCTAAAAGGTTGAGAGCTATGACACAATGCCATTTTGGACCCTGTAGATATGAACAGACTTTGTTGTAATAGAACTACTGTATCATATCTTTTAGTTCATTCTTGTATGTAATGTGCACCATCTGGGTATTTCAGATGAACAGCAAATACCATTAATACATGATTCACTGACTATTGAATACCACATCTTGCCTCAAGTATTTATTAAGAATTAACCATGGATGTACATTAAAGCAATCTGTCTCATGTACAGTGGTCATTTGAGAAGCAAGAAAATTTTGTCAAAAAACTAGAAAGGTCATGGCGGAACAGTAGTTCAAAAGGGCACTGGCTGATTCAAATGGTAGACTATATATGACTAAGTGAATAAAATATCCGTAAAAAGAAGCTAGAAGTGACTTAGGTTTCTTCTGGCCTGACCACCTGAGCCTCTTCTAATCGCACCAATCTCTTCCATGTTTCATTCAATCTCCTACTCTATTTTCTGCCAACACCCTAGACTTCCCATAAGTCTCTGATCCTCATCCCTTCACCCTCCCGCTGTGTTTCCCTTTTACACTTCCACTTACCATAATTACCTCCTCCCAGATGTATCCATTTTATATCCCATCACTTTTTTATTCATCCTTCTTGTCTCTTAGTTACACCTTCCATATCCCCTCAGCTTGTCCTCAATCCCATCTATCACCTTCATGCTTACTTTTCTCCCACCCTCTATATCCACCAACCACACCTCTTCCTTTCCCCTCATCTCCCTAAACCACTGAGCTGTGTGAAAACATCCAAACTGTGTGAGCCTACAAATTATTTATTTTCTATCTTCATCTCTGAATAACATTCTTTATTGGTCTCCCAGATTGAGGACAATTTCATTATGAGATGTAATATTACTGTGGTCACCATCTTCTTCATGTGTATGCATTTCTTATGACACCCCATGCAATTTTCTTTTTGTTAGTCATGTCCCCATCATATCATACCAGTGACACATACCAGTGACACAGGCATCCAGTTCAGTTATGCTTGGACCCACTTCCCTCACCCTCTCATTTTCCTTCTAATCATGACCTTTATCTCCTTCTCTACTTCTAAACCTCAATACCTGGCCTCACTTTCCATTAAGTCTATTAGTTACCATTCCTCTGTCTTTCCCATCCTCCTGTGAGTTGCTCATTAGGCTTTCATTTGTTGCACATTAACCCTGACGTGTTCTGACTTATCAAAACCCCACATCCTGTCTGCTATGATATCTCCTATAACTTCCACCATGATATTGCCCATATCTACAAAGACGTAGAACCAGCTTCTCTTTGTCATCTTAGTTCTCTTCTCCTCCAACCTCTTCTGCACCTTCACTGTAAGTTTCTTCATCATTTACTAGTACCCTTGCCTCACCTCCTCCCTTCTAACACCCACATCTTTTGAAGTCCTCATTCACTAATAATTCCAGTCTAGGCTTATAGTTTATTTTGCTCATGCATCTTTTGACATACTCCCCAATCTTCTTTTTACCAATACACTCCCTCAGAACCGTCTCCTCACAGTTTCATTCTTTACTGACATGGAACAAGACTACCCCGTCCTGTTTTCTCTTTTCTTCTTTCTTCCTTCTTAATAAACTCTGTCGACATCCAGCCGTTATCTGTACCTTCCCTGTCATTCACAAATCCATCATATTCCTTTTCAATCAAAATGCCAACTGCCTGTCTAGCTTTCCAGATAAAACTTTAGCTATCATTTTAATAAATGCATTTAGCAAAATGATAGTTCTATAGTTTCCTGGATTCACCATCTATCCTTCTGCTTCCTTGGTAACATACACCCTTCTGCTTCCTTGGTAACATACACTATCCCCGTGACTTAAAGCATCAAGTTCCACTTATAAATGAATATTTCACAGTTTGGAAGTATCATATAAGCCATCTGAAAAGACATTGAAAAAAAACTCAAAGGTTTCCCTGAAGCATTTGAATCTGAACCCCATGGTAGCTGTAAAGAATTTTAGAGTTTGTATGTGAATACAAATAATAAAGAAGCATATTTGGAAACATATGACAAGCTAGCTGATAAATGCAATATTTAATAACACTTACCAACTTACTGAGAGATAAATCTGCGTGTGTGTTATTCTTGTGGATGTGTACAAAATGGACATATTTCTAAGAAGAATGTAACATTTCTGCAAACATTAAATAAAACAGTTTTGATGTAAATAAATGTCAAAAAAGTATTAGAATTGTGGCTGAATATGCAATTAGCAGACTGTTTATTAATCCCCCTATGAAATACACCTGCTTAAATATGGCATGCTGTCACATAATGCTGATCTGTATTAGCTAACAAAAAGATATTGACAATTTACCTTAACATGGGCCCTAATGAAAACAAATGTGAAACAGGAAAACAAGCAAGGTGCAATACAGAAGTCACTGGATACAACATATGTGCAAAGTGGTACATGCAGGAATAAAGAAGATTCAGACAAAATACAGGAAAACATAAAATAAAAACTGTGGACAGATTAGAGATACATAATATAAACTGCAGTGACAAAGTGGTTCAAATGGAGAGATGGCAAAACCAGCAAGCAAGGGAGTGGTATTGCTCAAACTAAATTCATCCTCAAGTCTTGGTGACAGCCTTCATGAGGTAGACCCTTTTTTACAAAATCTCACCAGGAAGACACTGATATATAGACTATTTTATATAGCATGGACAGAAGTAGGTTAAAAAATAAAAAAAAGACAGCTGGGTGCACAAGTCCCAGGATAAAAAAGTACCCAATTCTGGCAGGTGTACTGGTGCAAGGACTGGAAAAAATGACAGTATTGAACCCTCAAGATATGGAAACATTCCTACAATGGGGTTTAACTAGGCTCAGAGGGAGGATGCCCCCCCCCCCCCCATTGTAGAAGAAAGTAGTAGTCCACAAAAATGACAAAAACTTGACAGGCCAAAAGACAGCCATAAAGATAACAGAGTGAATTACCAAGAATAAGAAATAAATTATATATTATTACTATTATTCAAGAAGCCCAGATTATTCTGCACAGAACATATAGAAAATGATTAAGACAAAAAGTAGAGGAAAGAAAAATACTACAAGAAAAACTGGTAAAACTAATAAAATCTTCAAAGGCAAATTTGTGTTCATTAATACAATAGATTCATGAAAAACATTATATAAACCAAAAATACTTGGGCCGTTGGGAAAATGAAGCAACTGAGGAAGAGTGACAATATAAGGAATAAAAGCTAGAGATTTAGGAAAGGTATGAAAAGAAACATGGATACGGGATAGAAAATGAGATCTGATATGGTACAATATGTACGCAAAGGAGAAAGCCAAATGAATCAGTACAAAAAGCAGAGCCAAAAATATTCAAAGAGAAATACAGGCAAAGGCATCCAGATATGGAAAATTTCACAATATAAAAAATAAGATTGCAAAGGGGGAACTTAGAACAGAGGATTAGTAAAGCAGAAGTTAAAAAAAAATAGGAGCTGATGTTATGGAATACCTGCAAAGTGAAGGATTTAGTGTAGAAGATCTAACACAGGTCATATCACAGCATGATGGAACAGTAAGTCCTCTAAGTAAGGGGAAACAGGAGGAGCAGGAGACATCTGAAGAAGAAATGTGGACATGGGAAAGAGAGATTTAATACGGTACAATATTTATGCAAAGGAGAAAGCAAAACTAATCACTTCAAAAAGAGCAGCGCCAATGATATTTGAACAGAAATATAGGCAAAGGCATCCAGATATGGAAAAATTTACAATACAAAAAATAATAAAAGAAAGAGGGAAAGGAGACAGGAGGATTAGTAATGCAGAAGTTACAGAAACAGAAACTGAGGTTATGGATTACATGTGAAGTGAAATATTTAGTGTAGAAAATCTGAATCTGATAACACCACAGCAGAATAGAATAATGAATCCCAAAATTAAAGAGAAAGCAGTGGAGCGAGAAGCATCTGATCAGTTGCCATATGAAGAGACTTTGGAGCCTTCAGTAGGAAAGCGGTATAAAAGTTCAGTTGGAATTGTACAGCAAGGGAAGGAACAGGAAACTATGGCAACTCTGACAGTCAGTGTTGTGGAGTGCCAGTCTAGTGAGTTCCCATATGAAAGATAAATGGATGACACAGGATGAAAGTGAAGAAAATATGGCACAGGAAGGTGGTCTGTAACTTTCTGTGGAGTGTCCACAGGAAATGGAGAACAAAAAATGTGCCCTCAGTTTAGAAGCAAATGATCTAAGGGAAGAGCTGCTTGATTTAATAGAGACTGATAGACATATTAAGATCAGTGAAAGAAATAAACTACAGGAAGTTGATAAAACCCAAATGTTAGAAGTTTGATAAAACTAATAAACACAATAATTATGGCTATTCACAGAAAATTCATGCAATATAACAGAAGTAAATGGAATATATTACTGTGCAGCTAAATTAATAATAGATACATTCTCACCACAAAAGCACAAGGCAGTAAGGGAAATGAAGGGGAGAAATCAAATGCCATCATGGAAGTATTGAACAGAGAAAACTATAAAGCAATCAGGACAAGAAATGTCACTATTAAAAATGTACAGAAGAGAGAACAAATCAACAAAAATACTCATATACAGACATGAGAAAAGCAATGTGCAGTATCAGAACAAATCAGGATCTGTTGTACACTATTGCAAAGAATAAACTAAACATATCAGCACCGGCAAAAAAACTTGAATATATGCAGATAAATATAAAGGAAAAATACAAAATAAGCAGTTTATTGATGACCCAAAAAAAGTTTTATAGAGAATTGGGAAACAAGGGCAGCCACAGTGGTACAGCAGTTAGCATTGCTGCCTCACAGCAAGAAGTTCTCCAGTTCAATCCTCGGCTGTGGTGCCTTCTGTGTGGTGTCTGCTCATCCTCCCTATGGTCGCGTGGGTTTCCTCCGGGTGCTCTGGTTTCCCTCCACATCCCAAAGACATGCTGTAGGTGGACTGGACACTCTAAATTGGACTTATGCATAAATGCGTGTGCCTTCTGTGGAAGGTTGGCAGCTTGACCCCGTAAAACTCCACTGCCAGTCCTGAGCGGACTGGTGATCCACTTGGTGACCCCTAACCGGGATGAGCTGAAAGAAGAATAAGAAAAGAATTGGGAAACAAGACAAAAGGAATAGAATCACCATAAAAAAGAAGAAATAGATCCTGTGGAACATAACAAAGATGCTGAATAGAGAGAAGTGAAAAAATGAATAAGTAGTTCAAATGTACAGGATGTGAAATTGGATAAAGAAATGGACAGAGAAATTGAAGCAAAATTAAGAAAACCTCCAAAACGGAAAACCCCAGGCCCAGGTGCATTACCTAATTTCTGGCTAAAAGTATTGACATCTTTTACTTGCTGATTTAGCCCTGAGTTAGGACTATTTATATGTGCATCCTGCACAGATGCCAACTTGGTTAACAACAGGAAAAACAATGCTCCTCCTTAAAAGTGAACCTGCAAGCTAATAACTTACCTATTGATGATGTATAAACTGTACACTGGAAATTATGCTGACAAAGTTTATAGTCATTTAGAAGAAAACTCAATCATGGCAATAGAACAAAAGGTTAACAAAGGAATGCCATATGGAACAAAGGATTTTTGTTGTTAAATAAGTCATAGTGGAGAGCTGTAAGAATCTAAGTATGGCATGGGTAGAATACAAAAAAAAAAAGCATTTGACAGCATCCTACATTCATGGATAAAAGACTGCTTACAAATGTTTAACATACACCCTACACTGATTGATTACATTACAGCAGCCATGAAATAGTGACAAAGCACTTTGGAGTTAAGCCATAATAAAAAACAAATTATTATTACAAGGATAACAATTCAAATGGAGGATATTCAAGGGTGACTCTTTGTCACAGCTGCTCTTTTGTCTTGCTCTTAACCCATTAAGCTGTCTACAACAAATTAGGTCATGGTTAGAATTTAGCTCCCAGAAAATAACAAAGCGTAAAGACTTATCTTCTTTTTGTGGATGATTTAAAGCTGTGTAGTTCATCAGATGAGGAACTGAAAGCACACCTAGAAATAGTCAAAACTTTCTCAGATGTTATAAGAATGTCATTTGGTCTTGATAAATGTGCAAATGCATCCTTTAAAGCAGGAAAGTTGCAGCACCAAGAACATATCAGTTTGGGACAAGAATATGATTAAAAAGAACTTAAACAAGAGGGAGTGTATAAATATTTGGCAATTGATGAAGGATCAACAATAAAACATGAACAAATGTTAAATAAAACTTAGTAAGGAATACTTTAAAAGACTAAACTTAACATTGAAAACAGCTCTGACATCTAGGAACAAATTCCAAGCTATAAACCAATTTGCTCTTCCTGTTCTAACTTACAGTTTTGGGGTGACTGACTGGCCCCAAAAGGTATTGAGTCAGTTGGATTAGAAAACAAGAAAAATGATTCATGCTTATCAAATGATTTATAAAAATCAGTGTATACCAAGATTATATAGTCCCCATTCTGAAGGTGGTATGGGCCTCCTCAAAACTGATTACATGTATAGATGTGCAGTCGCAGAACTGCGTACATATCTGCTGACTTGAGAAGAGCCAAACCTAGTAAAAGTTTTTAAACATGAAGAAAATAAGTCTAAGATGACTTCCCTGCTTACTTTAGCAAAAGCATATTGGTGTCAAGTGGGAATGAAAATCAAACCAGAAGTAGATAAAAGTCAGGCAGCATCTGAATGTGCCAAAAGACAAAAGAAAGAATATAAGGTAAAGGATCAGATGAGGAAACAGGGATGTTTAAAACTAGTTCCACATAAAGAGATTGTCTACCATTGCTGTTGATCATGGACATTTTTAGAAAGTGATATAAACGGTTTTGCTGTCCAGCATGGGTGACAGACAAGATCTCTGATCAAGGATGAATGGATGATCAAAGTCAATCCACATCACCGAGTCATAGATACATGAAGGAGGGGGCTGCAACTTCGCAAGTGGAGAGCATCCCAAACGCCTTACCCAAATGATTGTTACAGGCCTAGCAAGGGTGACAGACAAAATCTCTGATCAAGGATGAATGGATGATCAAAGTCAATCCACATCACCGAGTTATAGATACATGATGGAGGGGGCTGCAACTTCGCAAGTGGAGAGAATCCCAAAGGCCTTATCCAAATGACTGTTACAGGCATAGCAAGGGTGACAGACGAAATCTCTGATCAAGGATGAATGGATGATCAAAGTCAATCCACATCACCAAGTCATAGATACATGATGGAGGGGGCTGCAACTTCGCAAGTGGAGAGAATCCCAAAGGCCTTATCCAAATGACTGTTACAGGCATAGTAAGGGTGACAGACAAAATCTCTGATCAAGGATGAATGGATGATCAAAGTCAATCCACATCACCGAGTCATAGATACATGAAGGAGGGGGCTACAACTTCGCAAGTGGAGAGCATCCCAAAGGCCTTACCCAAATGACTGTTACAAGCCTAGCAAGGGTGACAGAAAACTCATGCTACACACCCGATAGGTTTGTCTTAAAGGCTAAATTGTTAGAATAGTAGTAATTGTACCTGCCTGTCATGTGAGAGTGGGGGTTCATTTCCCTGATGGGCAGTATCTTTGACTTCCTTTCTTGTTAGTACGGAGCTGGTCTATTTTCATGTTATCAAACAGTAAAATGTCATTAAAATGTGAATTGGTAATAAGAATTTCAGCAAGTTAGCACTGCTATGTGGTATAGTAATGCTCTGTGACAGGGTTCTGGAAAGAACAAAACATTATTTATAGTTAGAATATGAGCAACAGCTGAGATTATCCAACCCATGTTAAAAATGACATGCACATTCGAAAAGCACCTGAAATAGTCACTACTAGGTTATGACTTCTGTTCATACTAATATTGTTCAACTCCAATGCACACAACTGAATACAAGTTTCCTAAATGACCAACACAGATACAAATTTGGCCTTATGCCCATTAGGTATGTTTTCAAAAAAGAGGAATTATCTGTGGAAGGTTCTGCTCCTTCCCATGTAGAGATCTGCATTTTCTACACCCCTGTTACTTATTTTAATCAGCTCTGCAGTCAGCATGGCTTAGAATATGGACACAATAGTTTTGCAGTACCCATTACTATCTGAGTGAAATTTTGGTCACTTTCCTATTTTATAAAATTTTCAAATCAAAATCAGTAGCATATCTTATTCCTGTATCATTGTAGCTGCAAAAAAAATCAAACCAGGGTCAAAAACACTGATCAACAGTCCAAACCCTTTAATGATTGAGCACTTTCATTACAAACTTCATCAGAATCACAGATGACATGGTAATTTCACTGATTAAAATACTCTGTCAAATTAGTTCACATGCTTAACAACTACCAATGACAACACATTAAAATACATCATTAATCATATATAAACTTGATCCGAACCAACTAGTTGACATATTACAAAATTAAAACAAGTGATTACATAACTAAAAAAAATGAAAACGCATAGTTGTTTAACTACATTAATTTAAATCTCTTAAGACTTTAGCTTAAGAACACTTGCAATCGAAACATGGTCATTCAGACCTGGGGGAGAAGTGGTATTTAACCTTAATTGCCACCAAAGTTCTTTCCCTTCTATCTTATCTGCCCAGGGTCCATCCCAAATGTCTTTAACAATACATTATATACCAAAAAATAAAAAATGGTGGTCTGGATGTTGTCCTAAATGTCTAGCTAAGGCATTCCCAGGGTCCTTCTTCCTTATGTCCAAATCATGTTCATAGATCGTATCTTTAAATTTTCTTTGGATTTTACTCACATAAAATCCACTACATTTTTGACACAGAGCTACATACACTAGGCCCTAAGTGCAATGAAAACTAGGGTTGATAACCGTCTGGTTTATAATTATCTGCTCACCTACTAAAATGTACTTACAATAATTGCAGAAGCCACATTTATATGTTCCTGCTTTTTTTGCACTGGGATGTGAAACTAGGTTATCTTTACCATATTCCAAATAATTCTTGATAGTGCGCCCCCACCTAAATACAAACTCTGGACGCGGGTCAACCTTGTTGAACACATTATTAAAGCAAGATAAAATGCCCTAGTTTTTGATAACTATATCCTTGATCAGCTTTGCCTCAAAGCAATAGTTAGCAATAAAGGACATATGATGGTTGTCATTTAAAGACGGCCTTACTCCCTTCATTTCATCAACTGATTCAAAGGTAGACCCTCTAAGAGGAACTATGTCTCCATTATCTCTCCTGGTGATGACTTCACTTTTGATTGGATTAGAAGCAATGCTGAACTGCCAAAGGTAATCAAATGAAATGAGAGAAATGTGAAAAGCAATCCTCGGTGCACCTCTACGGCTTTCGTTGCACTCTTCTGAACTTTTTTAAAAACTATTAAAACTTTTAATGGAAACAATGATAGTAAAAACAGCCACAGTCAAAAGAAGAGTTCCACTGTGGGGGAGTCAACAGGTAGAAATGTACTTGGTCATTTAAAACATTCATGTACAACATCTTTATCTTTGCCAAATATTGACTTCAATGTAATGTTTCTCCCAAATTGTTTTATGTCCATTACAAATTCATTAAGATCATAACCCAAAGATGGAATAAAGGTCAAGCCTTTGTTTAACATCTGCAATTGCTCTTGACTTAGAACGTATGGTCATTAGGAAACCAGCCATTGGTTAATTTCCATATTGGCCAATGGGTAGGTGTGTTTCCTATCCTAGCCCTCATTGGGTAGTTCTCACTTTTACTCTAGGAGGAGAGCAGGAACAAATCATGATCTGATGAAGGCTCATTGCCAAAAGCGTTTAGCTGTTGTTATAGCTCTCCATGCTAAAGTTTGACTACGGCTGTTTTTACTATCATTTTTTCCATTAAAGGTTTGTTTTTAATAGTTTTTTAAAAAGTTCTTCAGAAGAGTGCAACTAAAGCCATGGAGGTGCACCGAGGATTGCTTTTCACTTTTGATTGGGGACATCAGATCAACAGGGTACCCTCTATTTATAAACATGTTCTCCATTATCTCACACTCTCTTAGGAATATATCTCTACTTGACACCATACGGGATAAGCAAATAAATTGTCTCTTAACCACTCCCGTCTTTGGGTACATGGGGTGGCAGCTATTGAAATGTAATAGGCTATTACAGTAGGTAGGTAGGGCTTCCTATATATATAGAGCTCACCTAACAAGACATCCAAGTAATTGCTAGAATTGTAGTTGTATGTGTATGTGAACTTAAAAAATGTAGTGGTGTTATTCAGATATTCTATGAAGGGTCCTTTCTCTTCTTCTGCCTGATCCAAGATGAAAAATAAATCATCAAGATATCAGTGATATATCAGCCCTGAGGGTCTAGGAAACATTTCAAATAAGTGTTTCCTTTCCCATTGTAATAGACAATGTTGGCATAAATGGGGGCGCATGCGGCCCCCATTGTCACTCCTCTTGTTTGCTGGAAGTATTGTCCTTCTAGAAATATAAAATTACTCTTTAACACCACTTCCATACATGTCACCAATACATTAATGTCATTGTTGTTTAACTTTGAAAATTCACATAAAAAGTCATGAAATCACTCTCATCCTTCTTTATGCGGAATCACATGGAAAAGCTCAGTTACATTGACAGTTAAGAAAAAACTTTTACTTGAGAATTTTACATTATTTACTTTAAGTACAAAGTCCTGAATCATTGTCTTTATTATAGGTTCACAGGTTCATAGGTGTGTACTAGGCTAATGGCCCTGGAGCCTTTACAAGCCTAGCCCATAGAAGTGCCCTGGCATCGTGCCACCTGATGTTAGTTCCCAGTGCCTCTGTCAAGTACAGCCACTGGAGTGATCCCTGGGGTGGACTTTCTATTTCCCATCCACTCATCAAGATTTCTCTTGAAGTGGACCAGTGAGGTCCTCTACTTGACATGTATGGGAAGTCTATTCCAGAGCATGGGCAGTCTATGGGTTATAAAGCTGTCCCTCCAGCATGTTCTGTTGAATGTAGCAATGATGTTGAGGTTTCTGGAGTGCATGGTACAGAGGGATTTGGATTTCTTTAGATGTAGCACTTCTAACAGAGCTGGGTCAGACATGGCTTTTTAAGTCAAACAGAGATCACCTCTTAGCAGATGATATGAGACAGAGAAAAGATAGATTTTTTTGAGTCTGTCCATGCAGGACATGTGTTTAAGGCCTAGGATCCTCTTCATGAGGTACTATTGTGGCCTTTCCAGCTGTTGCATGTGTCTAGTGAGGTGCATGCCAAATGGGGCATTATACTCAATGATTGGCCTAATGAGGGAAGAGTAAAGAGAGATGATGACCTCTTTTTTTCCTGGATGCAAAACCCTTAGTAATGAGATGTGTGACATAGAAGGACTTTCTGACCACAGTGGCAGCATGGTTCTTGAAGGAGAGGTTGCTGTCAACCTGTGTCTCCAGATCTCTTATAATGCCTTCAGTGTTCAGTGGGCTCCCATTGATGTGGTAATTAGTGGGAACTGAGTTTTTTCCCAAAGGGGATGATGACGCATTTTTTGGTATTAAGCTTAAGGCCATGGTTTCCACATCAGTCATTGGTCTCAGTGAGGCCTTTCTGTAGGATGTCTACATCGCTTGAGGAGTTAATAATGGCTCCCACCTTGCCGTTGTCTGCAGACTTGGTCAGCCAGAGTCCCTCCATGTTGCCCTGGACTTCTGAGAAGTAGATGCCAAACAAACAGGAGAGGACCCAGGACCGATCCCTGTGGGACTCCACTAGTGACTGTTCGTCAACCTGACTTGGAGTCCACTACTTTTACACTGTGAGCCAATTTGCAACTCACCTAGTGATATAGGAGTTGATGCCTAGTTTGGTGAGTCTGTCAATAATTCCTGAGTGGGGAATGGTATCAAAGGCCTTGGGCAGATTGAGGTAGGCTGTATGAACTGCCTTGCCCTCATCCACAGATCTGGTGACTGACTCAAAGAAGTCAACCAGGTTAAGTAGGCATGATCTACCTTTCACAAAAACAAATTGAGTGGGATCTAGAGTTTGGATATTCCCTATATCCTTGTTAATTAGGTCCATGATGATGCACTCGTCAGGCTAATGGGTTGATAATTTCCAGGGTCTGTCCCCTTTATGGAGAGGGATGACTGTAGCAGTGCACCATTTGGTAGGGACAAAGCCTGAGGGGAGGCTGTGATTGAACAGGGCACACAGATGTGGTGCCAGTTCACTTTGTAGTTCATGTAGAACACATCCAGGGATATTGTCGGGTCCCATGTAAGCTGTATTTTTGGCCTTGGACAATGCAGCTTTAACCTGTGCTGCAGTAATGCTAGATGCCTGGCATTCCTCCGGTATTGTGATTGGTCTTTTAGGGGGGAAGAGAGGGCTAAAGTTGCCACTGAATCTGTCGGCCAGTATGTTGGCAATATCTGTTGGCTCAGTATAGGAGGTACCATTGTGCAGTAACTCAGAGCAAACCTGAGTATTGCCATGGAAATTCTTGATATAACTATAGAAGGCTTTGTGGTTGTTTTTAGTGTCTGCCACAATTCTGCCTTCATAGCTGGCTTTAGAAGTTTTGATGAGGGATCTCAACTTTTTGTTGAGGCTAATAAGGGAGTTTTTCCAGTCTTGGGACTTCACCTTTTTCTGCAACAGTTTCTTCCTTCTGCTGTAGAGTGTATTAATGGCAGGGGACCACCAGATTGGCTTCCTTTTTTTGGAGGAGACTGTCTTGGTTCTGTTGGGTATGACTAGTTCCATGCATTTATGTATGTGTTCGTACAGTGCATTGGTGTATGATTCAGCAGTCATGCATCTATTTTCCATTGACATGGGTGCCATGAAGTCAGCTACCTCTATTTTTAGGAACCCAAGGCTAACTTTGGAATCGTTTTTCATGGTGGTTAAATTTGCGAGGGGGTGTGGGTGAGATGTAGATTTCCATGGTGATCAGTTTGTGTTCAGATCTAACCAGGGAGGAAGTGACTATTTGTGTAGGGCAACAGTTGCCTATGTTAGTACCAACCAGGTCAAGAATGTTGCGTCCTCTATTGGGGGTAAGAATAAGCTGGTCCAAGGCATTGGAATTGACATCCAGGAAGCATTGGGCCAGTGTATTGGTGCATGAGTAGGTTTCCCAGTTGATGGATGGGTAGTTGAAGTCACTTAGCATGAGAGTGTTGGGTTGGACCCTAATAGTTTCCAAGGTGCTTAGAAACATGAAGTGAGAGTCTTGGAACATGGTTGGGGACTTATAGCAGGCTACATTCTGAATAGCCATCTTACCCAATGTTAGTTGTACCTGAAGTATCTCAGATGCTTTATGCTGGACTACTAGTCTGGAGGTGTGCATATCCTTTATGAATATGGAGACACCACCACCTTTGGAGCTTCGGTCCATGTTCTGGGACCAAAAGGTGTGGAATAAGTTATAGCCTGGTAGTGCAGGGGTGGTTTATGCTGTTTTAAATCAGGTCTCTGTTACAGCACAAATGTCAATGTTCTCCATTTTGAGGAGTGCTTCGAGCAAGTGCATCTTGAGATTTAGACTTCTAGCATTGAGCAGTATGACCCTCAGATTGCATTTATTTATAGCTGTTATGGTGGTAATTTTGTCTTTGGAACATCACCTAAAAAGACACTATAGGGGTGGCAAGAGCCTTAGTCAGTATCCAGAAACCCAGAGGTGACAGATGCAGGCCATCTCTGGCAAAGCATCGAGGTCTGTCAGTCATGTCATCCTAAGTAGACAGATACTGGATCCCCTTAGAATGACACCAGAAACTTAGCCAATTGTTGAAATCAATCATTTTCTGCTTGTACTTGCGTATCATTCAGGGTGATGGTAGGATACTGCTCAGGGCTTGGGTCATACATGCGTGTGGCACATAATCTAAGAACTCCTTCATGTCTCTTTTCATGTAGTCCATGGAGGTGTGTCTCTAAAACCACACACATATTCTCCAATATTTTTGCAGTGGGAAATCACTCTGTGACTCCACACTCCCTGCATATTATGTGTACCCACTCCAAGATCGCATTACAGCGACAGCAGGGGTAAATTTCCCTATCCTTACTGTAGTGCGATCTACATTTGAAACCTTCAACCATTGCAAAAACAACATACCATATCAAGAAGATAGCAGACACTACCCTGTCATCCATCATGCTTCACAACTGGCACGGTGTACAAGAAGTAACATAAAGGCTATATACTTGTACTTCTCACAGTACCAGCAGCAGAGTAACCATATTGAAGAAACAGATGTCGAAAAAGTGTAGTTTCGCACAAGTGATGTTTCAAGTAATTGGAGTCACTTATTTCAGATTCACTTAAGTGTAAATTCAATGATAAACAGTAGACCCACACACATATATATATATGTATATATATATATATATATATATATATATATATATATATTTATAGATATATAGATATATATATATATATAGAGAGAGAGAGAGAAAGATATCAACGAAAAGTGTCTACTTCTTAAGTCAGTCAATCTCCTAGCTCCTTCCTTCTGCCAAACTCATGTCAACCTTAAATATGTCAAACATTGTTTGGATGAGGAAGTCACACAAAACTACTGAGGACATAAAGACCTACAAACAGCCCCTCCAATACGGTAGCCTAGTTATTACAGAAGACATTATATGCCTCACAGAGGGTATGTCAAGGAAGAAAGCTGTTCTAATTAGAGTCTGTGTTCACAATACAGGACTAAAATGCTCAACAAATAATCTTGCAGCTGACTCTAGACTATGTCTTTTCATTCTTGATATTCATGTGCTCTCTCAGGGGGGACAGTGTCAGGTGAGCAATTTGACTGGGGTGGTATACCTTATAAGATTAAAGCAGGTGTCCTACGGTGAACACAGGGAGTACAGAAAACTCCCATGAAGCAGAAGGGCAAAAGCTCGCTTGATCTTGATTTTCAGTATAAATACAGATCATGAAAGCAGGGCCTAACGATTCTTCTGGCTTTCTGGGTTTTAAGCAGGAGATATAAGATAAGTGACCAAAGGGATAACCGACTTGTGGTGGCCAAGCATTCATAGCAACATCACTTTTTGATCCTTCAGTGTTGGCTCTTCCTGTCATTGTGAAGCAACATTTATATGTTCACTTTCATTTATGATCATTGCTAACCTGTTGGGGAAAAAACATAGCAGTTATATTAATATTACTAGAAAGAAAGCAGTGCTGCTTTATATTGCTAATATCTTACAAAAATGTAGGACCGGTAATTGACAGGACTCTTTTGTTATCTGCACTGGGCAGTGTGAGGGGGCAGGCTTTTTAATTTTAGCATGTAAGATTACATAATACTGCCTTCCTGCAACAGGGTGCCCATAATTACTGAAATGCTGCATCATACCAATAGGAAAAAATACTGAAATGTCAACCACAGACCTATGGTATAAATGAACATGTTTCTGAAGATTAGTCATTTTAAAACATAAATGGATAAAGGGAACTTGGCAGCATCTTGGCCATCTGTAAATCATAGAAGGATATTTCTAAGACATGATTTTTATAGCTTTCAGATAATAGTATAATGTCATCTTGCAACTTTGATATGGCATTAAAGACTCAGTAATAAAATGCAAATGATATGCTTTAAGTGCATCCTGTCATTTTTCTCTGCATACATTCTGTTCCCCGTGTACATGTCTCTCTTCTGCTTCTCTCTTTTTTTTTCTGTTTTTGACTCCTTTTTATTTTGAATCATGTACGAAAGGTCAGATATCTGAAGTAGAGCTGTCCAGTGCTGATAAGACATTAGTGTGATTGGATTTGAATCATTAAGCACCGTCACTCTCCCAGGAAAGCGAACACCTTCACTACATCTTCAGGGAAAAAAATGACCTGTAATTTTGTCAGTACAGCAAAAGCAGCTTTGTTTCTTTCATTTTGTTAACCCATGTTCGTTCTCCAAAACAAATGCTTCAGAAATGCTGCTGGGAGAGTGTTTACTTGCAGAAAGTCAAATGTCCTAACCACTGGGAACTATATTAGCATGTTAAAAATCTTGGTTGAGGCTACTTCACAGACAATTTACCAAAGCAGGCTTTTAATTATTGAAAGACATAGGAGACTGGACAATGTCTGCACTGGAAATGAAGCTTACAGCACATAGCAGGTTTCCTGGCACTTTACTTATAGGCTTGTGCCCATGTGTAAGTATCAGCTAATGCTGCACCATCTGTGAAGGGTCACTGTGTTCAGAAATCAAGTACTGCACAAGGGTATTAGATGGCATGAAAGTATTTCTCAGAGTAAATTTGTGAATCACCGACTAAGGTAGAAATAAGGCTCGAGTAAAGTAAAATAGAAAGTGTTCATAGAAAATACCGCAGGGAACATGGACAGACATAATTACAACAATATAAGTAACTAGAGATCAATCCATTTGAAAGAGAGTAATTCCTAGTGTGCATATTCTTTTTTCCTAGGTATATTACATGAGAATTGAAGGCTTAGCACCTATTCAGAGTCAAATTCTGCTTTGTGTGTGGCACTGTGCAAGATTAAAGCATTTAGATACACAATATCAGTTTATTTCAATCTGCCCCAGTCATGTCTTATGCTGTGACACACTAGATGCTGACACTGAGTGCTGTGTGAGGCACATTTCCTTTGGTTAAAATGGCATGTTGCACCATGCATGCATCACAGCACTTTTAATCGCTTGGCATTGGTACATCCCTACAGGCAACCATAGCTGCAGTTCATAATTAAGCCATGCATATGAATCCATCCCACCTCTTATATGTCTCTTTGTACTGTATGTATCAACCAGACTCATATTTTATGGCATAACTTATTACTGTAAAATAAATTATACTTGACTAGGTTTACTCATTGTCATGGCTCCTGACATGATTTTATTTGAACTGTCAAGCTGTGACCTGGACAGATTTGTAGCTTTTCATCCAAGCCATGTGATTAATAACAGTAACCATATAAACCTGGGGAAGCTACTGATGTTCTAGCTCAGAAACAATTGTCTTGCTGTAAATTTAAGCCCACCTCACACATTTATCATAGGTTCATAGGTTCATAGGTTCATACTAGGCTATCTGCCCAAGGGCATTTATAAGCCTAGCCCATAGTTATTTGGCTTTCGCCACCCCTTTAGTTTGAATAAAACTATGCCTATTATTTTGCTGTGCCTCTGTCAAGCAGTGACACTGAAGTAATCCCTGGGGTATATCTGCGATCCCCCATCCATTGGTCAAGATTCCTCTTGAACAAGGCCAGCGAGGTGCTCTGCCTCACATGTACCGGGATTTTGTTCCACAGCATAGGGAGTCTCTGGGTGATGAATCTGTCCCTCCAGCACGTTCTATTAATAACCGTGTCAAGGTTTAAGTCTCCTGCCCTTGTGGTTCTGAGGGATCTAGATTTTTGAGGTGAAGCATATTCATCAAATCAGGGTTTGACATGGCCTTATATGTCAGGCACAGGTCACCTCTGAGCAAGCGGTATGAGACTGAATAGAGCTGGAGTTCTTTCAGTCGGGCAGCATAAGACATATTTTTGAGACCCTTTATCCTTTTGGTGAGGAACTTTTGGGGCCTTTCCAGCTGCTGCAGGTGTCGGGTCAGATACATTCCGAATGGGGCATTGTACTCAATCATAGGTCTAATGAGTGATGAGT
This sequence comes from Protopterus annectens, assembly GCF_019279795.1. NCBI lineage: Eukaryota > Metazoa > Chordata > Ceratodontiformes > Protopteridae > Protopterus > Protopterus annectens. Next base: position 287,840,081 of record NC_056737.1, read on the forward strand.
ACAGGGGACGATGACCTCCCTTGATCTAGATGTGAATCCCTTCATGATCAGGTGGGCAATGTAGAAGGTTTTCCTAACTACTTTAGCAACATGAGTGTCAAACGAAAGGCTACTGTCAACCTGGGTCCCCAGATCCCTGATGACTTCTTCTGTGCTCAGTGGATTGCCACCTATATGGTAGCTAGGGGTAACCTTGTTTTTCCCGAAGGGTATGACTATGCATTTCTTGGCATTTAACTTTAGGCCATGGCTCTGGCACCAGTTATCCGTTTCTGTGAGGCCCTTCTGAAGGATATCTGTGTCAGATGTGTTTCGACTATGGCGCCCAGTTTGCAGTCATCTGCAAACTTTGTCAGCCATAACCCTCCTGTGTTTGCTTGTACTTCAGAAAAGTAGATGCCGAACAAGAGTGGACCCAGGACTGAGCCCTGTGGGACACCACTTGTGACAGGCTTTGAGTCTGACATGGCTCCAGCAACTCTGACCCTGTGAGTTCTGTCACTTAGCCAGTTTGCAACCCATCTTGTGATGTATGGGTTTACATTCAAGCTGATGAGTTTTTCGATGATACCTGAGTGGGGTATTGTGTCGAAGGCCTTTGCCAGGTCAAGGTAGGCTGTATGAACTGCCTTTCCCTCATCAATGGCCTTGGTGACTGTCTCGAAAAAGTCAACCAAGTTTAAAAGGCATGATCTGCCTTTGACAAAGCCAAACTGGGTTGGATCCAAAGTCTGCAAGTTCCCTATGTCTTTATTTATGAGTTCCATTATGATCCTCTCCATGGCTTTGCAGATAAGGCTTGTCAAGCTAATGGGATGGTAATTTCCAGGGTCGGTGGAGGCACCGCCCTTGTGAAGTGGGACCACAGTCGCCGTGTGCCACTCCTTGGGTACGTATCCTGAGGTGAGGCTAAGATTAAACAGCTGTCCTAACTGCGGGTTTAATTCCTCAATGAGTTCGTAGAGCACACAGCCGGGGATACCATCCGGTCCCATGGATGCTGTGTTTTTTGCTTTGGAGAGAGCAGTTCTCACCTGGGTGTTGGAGATGTTTGGGGGGCTACAATCCTCTGGTATAGATATCTCTCCTTTTGGGGGGGGGAAGTTTGCACTGAACCTGTCAGCCAGTATGTTGGCAATGTGTGTAGGTTCAGTAATCTTCACATCATTTTGAACTAATTCTGAGCATATCTGGGAGTTTCCTCCTAGGTTTCTAACATAGCTAAAGAAGGCCTTATGATTGTCTTTTGAGTCCTTGGCGATTTTTCTCTCAAAATTTGCCTTGGATGATTTTATGAGAGCTCTTAGTTTTTTTACTTATAATGATCAAAGGTGTCTTACCTTTCAAGGATTTTGCCATATCTTGTTGTAGCTTCCTCCTTTTGTTGTAGAGCTTGTTTATGGCTGGGGTCCACCAGACTGGACGCTTGCCTTTGGTACAAAGAGTCTTAGTTTTGTTTGGGATTGCCTGATCCATGCAGTCCTGTAGGTGCTGGTAGAAGGCATTTGTAAGTGATTCAGCGGTTTGAGTAATGTTTACCACTGGCTCAGGGGCCTTAAAGGAGACCACACTAGTTTATTTGGGTTTCTAAGGGTTTAACTGCTGGTTTATTCTGTGTTCTTTGACTTCACAGTTTCATTAATCAGCATAATGTTTATACATGTTACATTAGACCAGTTTTGCCTTTCCTCTGCTATACTTACCCATTCCCATACTTGTTGTATAGGAGCTGGGTAATTTTGTTATGACCCCTGTATATGGGATCTCATAGTAAAGACGTTTAGTTGGGTGAAAGCAATAAAAAGCTAATGTTGCCTGAGTTACCCCAAACAATGTTCTTACTCAGCTGACTGCAGCAGTAGTACAAAAAGGAAAGTCCATAAATGATGGAATAAGGCATACAAAGTGTGCATTATACAGTTCTTATGTTGGAATAGAGATATATCATGAAGTATGAGGCCAACTGCCAAGTGCATCCAGCCTGTCCAGTTATGAAACCCAACTAATACATATCCCTTCAAATTCTTATGTCATTTATTACATGCCTGAAGGTGCACAAGTTCAATTCCTCACCTAGCAGCTTGACAGATAGGTGAAAAACAATTGCCCATCTCATTCTGACTACAAATTCATTCATTGTGTATGCAGTGCAACCAATGTTTATATTCTGCTCCATGAGTGAGTTGCAGATTAGTAACCAGGTCATATGCACAATATGACAGGTGAAGAACATGGTAACCTTCTTAAGGTAGTTACCACTGAAGAAGAAGTTCAGCAGGCTCACCTGCAGTCACACATCACATTTGCTGTAATCATTTTTTAACTACAGTCAGAATGGCAACCAGTGGGAGAGGGAACATGTAGTGATAATGGCTACCATCTAGAGTAGTGAGGTGTCTAGTGTAGGCAGATGAAAAAAATGGGGATCATTTTACCTAATCACCTGCTCTACTGAAACCCATTTGACTAACCACTGGAAACTAAACAGGCCAACAAACAATATTAATAAAACTTACTACACAATTTTTTTCTATACTTTGGTATTAGTAGTATTATGTTTACTCTGAAAGATAGATATAGGTTTAGTGGTCAGACTTGATCAACAGAATTAACTAAATAAATATTAATAAAGCCCCAATGTGGCCTTGGAATAAAATAAAAGCCAAATGGATCTTTCTTGAGCAGCCTAGGGCTCCATGTAAGAGAGGTTGATCCCTCAGAAGCAGATTATTTTCTCCATAGTTTGTCAGACTTTCTCATACATTTTGATTTGTGTTATAGAAAGCAATATTTCGGCTGTAGTATAACTTTAAAAAAAAAGTCTCAGATGCCGAATGCTAACCTCCAAGCCCAAACAGCATAGAGTGGAGTGCCATAAATTGTGTGTTAAACCATTTGTGATGTTACACATAAACAAGTGCTGATGAGTGCTATTAGATTATGATCAGGTGGTTAAAATAAGTTAAACATCCAGAAAAAAAAAGTACAGTTCCCAGAGGCAGATGGGTGGTTGTCTTTTTCCCTGTGGAAATCAAGACAAATGCAAAGTAAACATGAGTCAGTCAAGGTAGGTATAGTTCTACTAAGACAAAAGGGAAACAGCAAAACAAAATATATATACCCTGGAATATTCATTAAATGTGAAAAAATTAGCTAAAAATGAGTGAACAACCACTTTAGTTAAAATGTCAGACTTGTGAAGTGGTCTCATGAGGAGATTTCTCTCTGCATTTCTTCAAGGATGTTGGTGAGTGATTCACTTGTGACTTGGCCCCAATGATACAGTCAACTGAACAGCTTTTAAAAAGATTTAAATGAATAGGTCAAATGAGGTCTCACTGACCACAGATGGCCCTCCCTCTTTGCCTTAAAAATGCCCAGATTCTTAATCAGGATTACCTAATGCACCCCATGTAAGTTGAAGGCATTACCATTAATGCCCATATGACTGTAATGGAATAATAACCCTATTAGTGACCCCTTGACTGAGTGACAGTCTCTACCACAAGTTAGGTGATGTGCATATCATTATGTGCTTTCCACCATTACTTACCTTTAATGAACCTAAAAACTAAGATATTTTTATACAATTGCTGTTTTTTTTTTCCGTTTGAACTTTAAAAGTAAAGTTTCTCCTTTACTTTTATTTGTATTGTGCTGTTCTTCATCATGTCCCAGGTTGTGTCAGCAAGTCACTTACCTAGTCAACAAACAAATAAATAAAAATTAAGTAAAAAAAAAATATATATACTTACCCTTGTAAATGACATTAAATTCATGAGCCATAAGTCCAGCAGGAAAAACTGCAGTTTTCTGTATATGAAAGTTGACTGCTGACATACATGTCACTAACTTTTTTCCTTCTCTCTTGGTTTTAGTCCTAAGAGTAAGTTACTTCTATTCGTAACATATCCCACTTAGAGAAGGCAACACTTTCTCTGTTGATCTACTGGTAACTACACCCTCTCGGATGGAAAGGTCAATGGATGTCTTGTTTATGCATCCTAGCAAAAGGCCTTTTTAACATATCCATTTACCATCTAGGAATCCCTTGCCTTGACAGACAGCGTAAGTATTGTTTCAGGAGTTAAGAGATGGATCCTGTACAACACTGTGACCAGCAAAATGGGCTGCTAATAATGGTTTTAATAAAAATGCATATATGTAGTCAGTTATTTATTTATTTTTAACTGAGTAATTGAACTTGTCCTAGGACACTTTTCAGTTATGACTTAGGCCAGTTATACAAATACACTAAATAAAGCAGACATTAGAAAGCTGACATTGTTACAAGCGTAACAATACCACAAACAGCAAAATACAACCATTACTAAGGCACAGTAATAATACAGCACTGAGCAGATTTATACGATATGCAGGTATAACATTTTAATATCAATAGTAAGGTAGTGCCCCAGTGGGCATATTATCATTTACAAAGCCTAAGTGGAAAGAATTCTGCCATTAGTACAGGTTCTTCTTATTTAATTCAAACAAATGTCTGGAAATATCACTGGTGGCACCTTTCTGGGTTCATTGGGTAATGTTGAAAGAAATTTCTAGCTAGAAGGAGTTGGTGCGGGCATTCCTAATAAAGCAATCTTAGGCATACCTGAACTGTCCATTTTCACAGAATGTCCAGATTTTTGACTAATATTTTTGATCTGCTCCTCATAAAATGTGTGTTTTTCTGGCAAAGCATTGAGGAGTGATGCCACTTAGTAATGACAGACATTTGAATTTCAGACATCATATCACTCAGAAAATGCATACTGACACAAAACCTTTCATTCTAACAACTTTCTAAGTTTCTAAGATTAATATTTAAAATCTGTCCCTATTTTTGGGCCTTTTGCCTCCCATTCTTTTAGGAGTTGTCCAGACTGATGTGCTAAGATGTTGAGAGGTTTGATCTTAGGATGTTGTCACCACACAAGATAAACAAGATCACATCTTTTAAATTATTATTCCTTTAAAACAGATCCCTGGAAATCCTCTGAAACAGGTGTTTCATGCATAATTCAGATGTCAGGTAAGTGTATTTTACTGGAACTTGGAAGAGAAGTGCATCAAAGATCATAAAGTTCCTTTAAAAAGAAAGCTCCCAAATATACTCGGATCATTATTCTGCAAGATATATGCCATGACACGACAAGTGTCCTTGACATCTCAAACAGAGTGGTCCACTTAAACTATTATTATAATCCAGGGAATCTGTTTTAGACAGTGGAGGCTTCAAAGTTTCAGATGAATGATGGTTAGAAATGTTGTTATATATCATGTTTCCCAGTTCCTAAGAAAATGGGGCCCATGTCATACACTATGAAACTGGTCCCCTGAATGAGCAGGTGGAAAAAAGCAAGACCCTTTTATGTTAAAGAAGAATGTAATACAAAATTACCCAAAACATTCAGAAAACAGACATCTTCCTGGCCAAATCTGTGAAGAACCATAAGACCGTTTATGCAGGTTTCTTCTTCCCATCCCTTATTACCCTTTAGCAGTGCCCTACCTCAAACGACTCCTTTTCCTGCTCTGCCTGCTACCTCTTGCCTGACTGCCTTCGCCTGCTACCTCTTGCCTGACCGCCTTTTTATTTTTCTCATTAGAGATTAACATGATTGGAGAGTCTCAGATCTATGCCAGGATTAATTCCAGTAACAAACGGGAATATTTGTCAGTAAAATGTATGACAACACATTTTCAGGAAAGAACATACAACAGAATGTTTTAAATTGATATCAGTAGACACATTTATAGTAAAAGTTTGGTAACTCTAAATTAGTTCTCCATGAGATGTAGGAGGATGCGATCGATTTTGTATTTATAAACTTAAAAAAACACTTTTTTTTAACAGAAAACAGGACTGTTATTGACCCCAAATATATTTAGCTTAACAAACTGTTGAATTCTGCTTCCAGTATCTAAATGATATACATTACGTTTTTCGTTTGGTTAAAACTTCCAAGCATCTGTGTGCGTGTGTGTGTGTGCGTGTGTGTGTGTGTGTGTGTGTGTGTGTGTGTGTTTTTTTTTGTGTGTGTTTGTGTGTGTTTCCCATTGCCTTTTAACACAGCTTAGAGAAAATGCTACAAGCTTCTGCAAGAGGAAGCAGTGACTGCAGGCACAGTAGGTTGTGACATCCTATGTCCTATTTTGGCTTGTTTCTGTCATCTCACCTATGAATCTGCAGGGTATGACCAGGCAATGAACTTCTGGGTCACCATGCAGCAACCACCCCTGCAGCAGCTAACAAACTCACAGAATTGGCTGAACAATTCTAATAGACAAGTTGAGGTGGTTGTAACATATACTACCAATAGCAATTACATAGAATCTCCAGCTACTGGGCACTGATAAAACCCCATCAGAGTTGGTTAGCAGCTAGCAGTTGCCTGTATCCCATCCTGTCCCTATCAGTTTGTCTACCTCTTGTTTCTACGTAGATATGTACATGTATCTGTATGGCCCAGCTGTCTGTTCTCAGCCTCTGTTCCTGCTCCTCATTGGTTTTCTCAGCCATTAACTCTTCCCTTCTCTTTCTTTCTTTATAAAATGGTGTCCTTTTCCCATAAAAGCAACACATTTCTTACCTTCCTCCAACCTGATTCACCTTACAGTATTCCTATTGCATGTTCTTCTCGCTGTACCACTTCTCTTGCATTCCCTTACACCCCCTTGTGTACCATTTAATAAAAGGATAAGCTATCCAGCTTGCTGAGCATCTACTCACAACTCTTCAGTACATTCTAGACTTTTTCCTTTCATGTGCACTTTGCAGCATGACAATATAGGTAACACCTTACGCTATATGCTCTGTTTCTCATTCACATTCATTGGATTTTCACACAATGGGGCACAAGGCTGCCTCTGGTGACTCTCTAAAGCACAGCAGTCTGCCTGCTCACAGTATTTACCCCTTCTTCAAACATGTCTGTTTCGCACTGGTGTGAGTCCGCCTGTGCGGTACTAGCCCTGTCCCCATTAATTTGCTAGTCTATGAATCCAGAGTTTTGTTTCGGGAAGTTTTGCTCCATGTTTCTACTGTCTTGCACTATCACTATAATATTTGTCAGTCACCTTCAGGTAAATGTAGTAACACAATGTAGGATCTTTTTCTGTCATTAGCCCACATAGCTGTTGGAATTATCTGCAGTTACAGCATCATTCACTGTTCTATTTTCATTTCTCTTTTATTTGTTCATTATTTTCTATCTTGCTATTGCATGGAAAGCACAATGGCATATTAAGATGAAAAAATAACAGGGAAAAAGTAAATTCATTTTCTCTCTCAAGTCCTTTTTTCTCTAAATACACATGCATCTACATATATATATATATATATATATATATATAAGAAACACAGTCCCAAGGAGGAATATTTAAACAAACTTCTCAGTAGACAAACGAAGAATCATCCAAATTTATTGTAAAATAAAACATGAATAATTAGCTGCTATATTTTAGATAGATTATATGGTTTCACGCATTTAAACTCTGTTTTATATAGTGTTATTAGTGAGATTTTAACTTGTATATTCTCTTGTGTAGGAGTTTATCTATTCTCATATTAACTCAGATTCTTATATTATTATTTCCATCAAACTATAATGGATTTAGATGGTTATATTTAATGAGCTGCTAATTATTCAATTAAGTATTTGTCTGATGAAGCGGAGGTGATTATGGTTATTTGTTTTATTTTACAATAAATTTGGATGATTCTTCATCTATATATGCTATCCTCCCTGGGACTGTGTTTTTTACATTTTTGGGGACTTTGTGTTTCGTGAATACTCTACAAGGGCTTAATTGTTATGGAGGAAGCACAACCAGAGGCTGTGAATGTATCATCTAACAGCGACTCCTATAGCAGAAAAAGTACCAATGAGCAACAAATAAGAACTTTAAAAAAAGATATCGAGAACAATATTTATAAATATAAGAGACTCTCTTGTCAGAGGTATCAACTAAATGGCAACAAATTAATGGGCATATATACAGTTGTTATTAGATTTTGATTTGATTCTGGAACAACAAACTGAATTAAACAATATCTATGGTCATGAGCGGACAGAGATATATTTACATGAAGTGATTGATAAAGTAGAAAGATATGAGAAGAACTTGTTGGATACTAAGAAACATAACGTGAAACCTCGCGAGATATCGAAGCGGATACCAGGAGAACAACCAAACATTGGCAGAACAACAGGGCTGATGTTTGTTCAACTACTGAGAATTTCCTTTAGTGCATACCCCCATACGACACAGGGGAAAGTCGGTGGTTGGTTAGGGATCAAAGGAGGAACCGCGAGAGAGAAGAAAGCACTCTCTCTCCAGCAGGTATGTCTCTAACGTTTATGGGAACCACACAAACTAGTATGGAATATCTATAAAATGAACTTAACTGAAGATGAAGTTAAATTACTTAATAAAGGCATGAAATTTGTCCATGGATATATGTGATGCACTGTTAGCGGTTAAACTGTTTCCCAGAAACATTAGTTTGAAAGTATTATTTGAAAAGACTGACAGCAGTGGTATCTGCACCTCCCAACATTGAATTGTTTGCTAAAGCTGTTGAGAAATCTTTATATGGGAACTTTGATAACTTTGACAAAGATCTAACTGACAATCTAACTGTGCCTGAAAGAAGAGCTTTGAACAATTTGAAAATAAACAAAATATTTATCATCGCCCCTGCTGATAAAGGAGGGCAAACTGTTGTGATGGATACTTCATATTATTTGGAAAGCATGAAAACCATGCTCTTGGGAGCAGCGTATGAGCGCATATCTTTTGAACATGTTTTAACTATTATTGAAAACATTAATAGATCACTAGTTGACTGTAAACTTCTTAATTTGATGGATGATGAATTATTTAAATATTTTTGTTGTTGAATACCCTTTATACCCAAGCTTTATGGTTTGCCTAAAGTCCATAAGAATGCTTACCAACCAGCATTCAGACCTATTGTCTCGGGATTTATTTAGACTCAGAACATTGAAACAGTATCATTACATTTTGAGTGATACTAAACAGTTTTATCTGATTTATTTAACACTATGGATTGTTTTGACAATTGTTTATTTACTACAATGGACGTTGAATCTTAACAATGGTAAAAACTATTATTACAATGTGAATGGATGGACATATACAAGGTGGATTTTATATGTCTATTGTTAGAATTAGTACTAGAGAATAATGTATTTATATTTGAAGAAGAATATTATATACAAAAAAGTGGAATTGCAATGGGTACTAGTTTAAAAGCGTCTATGCCAACTTGGTCTTGATAGCTTGGGAACAAGAATACATTATCAAGCATCAACAAGTCTTGTGTTATAGACGATTTGTTGATGATTTGTTTTTTATTTGGAATGGAAATAGAGACTCCTTAGAATTATTCCATCAACATATCAATAATAGTTGTTCCTTCTTAAGCTTCTCCTTGGAATATTCAGCAAATGTTATTGGATTTTAGACCACAATAAATAGGAATAACATTATTAAAGGACAGGTCTTTAGGATATGTAGACTTTGTAGCTGTGATCAGCTATTGAACAAAGAATTAACTAACTTGAAAATATTCTTTTGCAGAGGGTATGATGAAAGATTAATAGATGACAAAATCACTGAAGTATTGGCAGAACGTAATGGTAGAGCTAGACCCTATTTTTCCAACAATAGTTCTATAACCAGAAAGGATGAATTAAATACATCCGTTATGAATACAGGTATAGTAATTCCGTATAGTGCCAATATTAGTAGTTTTAAAAAGGCTATATATGATAATTGGAATATATTGGACCTCCATGGCAAGCCTGGATCTGATCTCCCTACTTGGGGGACTAGAAAATGTGGTTCATGTATGCAATGTCATAAATTCTATGTTGGCAAGACAAATAGGAGTTTGAGAGAGAATTAGGGACACCCTATATGTGTGTGAATAGATGTCAAGACTATAGTGCCATTGCAAAACACATATTGAGGGAAGGACATGAACATAAATTTTACTTCCAGGGTATACACATACAGTATCCAGATGTGATTGGGGGGATATACAAAACTGACAGACACAGGCGAACTCAAATGGGGATTACGGTTGGCTTCACATCAGGGATATGGGCTCGTTAATTTTATTGTTGTATATATGTGTATATGTCTGCTATATTTTAGATAGATTATATGGTTATTTAAACTCTGTTTTATATAGTGTTATTAGTGAGATTTTAACTTGTATATTCTCTTGTGTAGGAGTTTTATAATCTATTCTCATATTAACTAAGATTCTTATATTATTATTTCCATCAAACTATAATGGATTTTATATATATATATATATATATATATATATATATATATATATATATATATATATTGATATACGTACGCACACAAATACAACTTCTGGAGTCTAGCTGATTCTGAGCAATTCTTGGGCAGCAGCAGAATTTGGAAAACAATAATTCTTTCTACAGAAAGAAAAAAGCTGTCAGCACTTTCTTTTCTGCTCACAGCTGGTGGAGATGATTTTCCTCACTTTACAGCAATTTGTTTCAATTATGTATATCAATCATAGCTGCATTTCCTTTCTTGCTGTTGTTCTCTGTAAGCTTTTAGCTCATTGGCTGCCAGTCTGTAGACTTGTACTCTATAGCTGCACGTCTGACATTTTTTATGGTTTACTTGCTGAGCCTTGTTTTCTGCTGCAGAGGGGGCATAAAGCTTTCAGCCCATTCTGTTCAACGTCAGCTGCCAATCCAAGATCCTAAAATAGCAAACTATTCTAAGAGACTAGTTTTAAAAAAGATGAGAAACCATTTCTCGGCAGAAGCACTCAAAAAGTTATTTTGAGATCGAGTGCTTGCCTTCCTTGATTAGAATTTCCTAACTGTGTCTGAATAAAAGGAGACACAACATTCTGTCACCATTTTACATCAGCTTCAAGTCACAGCTTGCTGTGTACAGTGCAATCCGTCTCTCTCTCTCTCATACTCACACTTTAGACTACTTGTAGCTGCCAGTACTTTCTCTGCTTTGTTTTATTATTGCAGCAAGCACTTATTTTTTCTCTTTCCCCTTTCACGAGACAACAATGTCAATGCAATAACTAGGGCTACATTGTGATGATAAAAATAACATTTCTATTTCCCAAACTTTTGTGCTCTCAGAGATAATGTAGAACAGACCACAGTTAGCAGAATTAGCATTTTTGCAAAACATGTAAGTAATCACTGACTCAAAATGAACAGCCTGCTTAATGCAAAGGATCACTTTGCTTAGTTAGATAAGAAATAAATAAAAATTAAACTAATGGAATGCTGCATACATAAACATTTAAAGTATTGTGTATTTGCACTTTAAATTACTCTGCTAATTCTTAATAAATATATGGGGATAGAGCTGTGAAACTTGCATACTTTTCTGACTACAGCCTGAATATGCAGGTATGCTAAACTAGGACAGGTGTGCATAACTGTGCATTTACCCTTGCTGCTCAGACTTCTGCCATTGCATTTTAATATGAGGGTGAATATTAGTAGTTTTCCAGGATTCAAAATTATATGTTTAACAAATAGTCAGATTAACAAACTAAGATTAGTATTATTTTTCAGATGTCATTGGTCTTGGAAACCAAGTATTATTAAACTAAATCATGCAGTGTTCTTTTGTTTCTGAAATGGTAACAAGTTGAATACCTGCATCTTATGTAGAAAAGCTGTGCACAACTGGGTAGGAGGGTGGCCTAATGGTTAAGGTATTTGCCTTACAAACACAAGGTGCAGGGTTTGATCCTCATAAGGGATAACTGGCTAGGCTTAAAAATGTCTCACAAGGGCAGTTAGCTTAGTACTAACCTATGAGCATATCACTTTCCATAGCAATGTTTAAAACTCATAGCATGTACTATTTCTACAGTTAAGCAGATACCACCTATGCCTTGCTTTTTACCAGGTTTTGAACAGAATTTCTGTGGCCCCCAATGGACTTGGAGCAAAGTTCTGGACAGGCACTTTACATGGTCGCAATAGAAGGTATCTGTGATTAGCATCCAGGTTACTTGGTGTTATGGAGTTTATTCTGTCATCCACCTCACTTTAATCAAAGGCCTAGTCTGTCATTTATCTTGAGATGTGAATTTGGTCAGTCATTTCTCTCCGGAAGTGATTGGTCATTTGTTTTTGCCACCAAGGAGTAGAAGGACAGTGTCATCATGTCCTATTCATGCCTTATGCTCATCTTGGTCATCAGATCATTTTTCAAAATGCATTCGTTCAGCATCTGGTTATAGACTGCAAAGCTCTTGTGAACTGCTTCACATATCTTCTCAGCATTCAATGCCCACAGCAACTTTACACCTCTGAGCCGCAATCCCTGAAAAAGTTTTGCCTAATTATTTGCCAGTTCTTGTAGTCTTTAGGTAACACCTGCTATCCTGTGATGGAACTTGGCAACAGTTTCTTATTTTTATGCAGAAACCTTGTTTTATGCACTCTGCTACATACCTCTAATATAAACAAAGCTAATCAAGAATTCAAATTTCGGTTCAAAAATAACTTTATTGACCATAACACTGTTGGCTGTGTGCATAAAATTATGCTAAGGAAAGAGAGCATTCATTTGTACTGAAGAGGATTAACATTTTGGGTGAAAACCTTTCAGCCAACCGATCCTTAGCTGAGAGGTGAAATGTACACATGATGTGATTTATTCAGTTTTACTTCTAAATGCTAATGTGATGTGCGGATTGTTATTACTAACAATTTATTCATGAAAGCAATTTCCTCCAGACATTGTCTGCACTTTTAACAGTGCCCCTTCAGGCATTGCTAATACTGTACAAACTGCTTCAGGTAATCTGAAAATCAGTGCGAATGCACTGCCATGATACTGACAGCATTTGTCAAGTATGTACGGTTGTTTATAATGCTGTATTTTGGAGCATTTGACATTCACTGGAAATTTTGGCAAAGTCCTTAAGCTTTGTATGAAGGCACGCTACCCACAAAAGTTTGGGTAATGGCAATTTTATTTTTATCATTACCCAGTGCCCCACATTTGTTGCTACCAGTACTCTGGAATGTAACATTCCTCAAATTACCACCTTTGAGCCAGCAGAACCCACCCATTAGAACTCAGTTTCCTGCATCACTAGGTGTATAAGGGTTTGAAGTCATACCCATCTTAACTACCGGGTCTTTATTAAATCAGTGAACATTTAAAAAAGTGAATGCTGATTTATCGACCCCATGTAAGCGAAAGCTTACAATCCTAAACACTTAGAACAGCGATTTTTTTTCCCTAGGAAAAAAAATTGCTGTTCCAAAAAAGAAAAGAAAAAAACTTTAAAACATTACATAAAGTGGGGGGCTATGACCCGCACACCCCCCAAAGTGGAGGGCTGTGCCTCCCACACCACCACTAGTTAAATATACCAACTCCGAGATCTCTCTACAGTGATGAAAATGTCAAAATAATGAAGGCGGCCAAGAGATTTCTTTCCCAGGGAAAGAATTTGCTTATATGCCGTTTCGGTACTTTGCCGTTTCATGCTTTCAAGTTCGATCAAGTCGTTTTCGAAAGAATGCGTCTTCGATCATATAATAAGGAACCTTAACTACCATATATGGTGAAAATTACCTTTGGTCTTTCAACCCTTAATTTTCAGATGAAGCATGTAATCAGCTAGAAAGGTGAGAAGTTGCACAGGAATCTCACTTACATTCCTTGTGATGGACAAAGCATTCACCCTGAACTTCCCCTTGCCTGCCTGTACCAAGCAGAGGAAGTGGAGGAACACTGGATTCTCTCAAGTAGTTAATGGGTTGACCTCCACAACACCCAATTTCCCCAAATCCTATCTAAGCACAGCTACTGAATCCGTCCTTCCAGTCAATGACAGGGAAATTATTTCAGTAGGTCCATAGACATATTCACTTCCTTTTGAGTGTAAGCTGTTAAGAAAGTGATGCTTATGTCTATGGTCCACCGCCAGAACCCGTCACCTCTGTGCCATGGGGGTACTAACACATATTGCCCTGATTTTATTTTCCTTAACATACCGCACAATGCATTAGTTACAAGTCTGGATTATGAAGCACCCTGGATGTAAATTTCAATGCAATCATTTGTAGTACTAACAGGGTGTAGAAGGTATCACTTTCCCTGAACCATCGAGAAGCTCAGGTGAAGTCACCACTTAATCAGCAAACTGTCCATCATCCAAACCTGCAATGGTTTCAGCTGCTAGAATTAAAGGTTCACTTGCAAATTGATTATCACTTGTCTTTCTCTTTATTGACCAGCAAGTGTCTGACATCAAGAAAAAAATGTTCTGATTACATGATGTCTCAGCAGCCACTGAAATATCACAGCTTATATCACAGTTTATTGGTAATCATCAAATCCTGAAGGTGGAGGAAGTTCTAGCCTGGAGTGAACGCTCACCCATGCTGAGCATATGAACTTTCTACAATACCAGTAATAGAAAGTGTTCAGCTCAGTTTACTATTAAAATCTGGAACAGCACTTGTGCGAAACTGGGAAGGTTGGATGCATGTTTCCCAGCTCCTGTAATGCTGATTCCGAAATATTGAATCAACAATAGCAAATGACAGTGTGCATTTGCTAATGAGAGATCGATGTTTTGATAATGGATCACACTACAGTGGGGACTGGGAAATTTACCCTTTTCTTCATTACAGTGTTGTCTTGGAGTTGGAATATGTGGTGGGTGGTTGGAATAATGGTTAAGGTGTTTACCTAACAGACACAAGGTACAAGGCTTGATTCTCACATGGGGTAATTGGCTAGGCTTAAATGGCCCACAAGAGCAGTTAGCCTAGTACTAACCTATATATAATTTGCAGGGGGTGTGGGTGGTGCAGAAGGGCTTGCCCCTCTGCAAAACAGTAAAAACCTGTGATGTACAAGCAAAAGTTTTAGGGGCATTAAACAGAATGGCCCGGATGGATGTCTGATGTCATCTCCTGCTATTTCGTATAATGTCGAATGCAGACGTTGGAGAAAGGCAATTTGGACTTATAGACAGTTAGAAATTCTGGATACAATATTATTTTTTGACCTATTGACTGAAATTTATTTTGACTTTCCACATTTTAATAGTAAACCGTTCAGCTTCATATTGATGAAGATTGTCATGTAAAAGGGACTCAAAGTGTATTTCCTCCAGTTTATCATCACTGCCAGGGACTGTAGCCCTGGTAGCACAGAGTTCACTGCTGCATCTAAGAAGTTTCTTGTGGACTGCCAGAAAATAGTATTATAATGAGATAGACACCTGGAGATCCATCTCAAGGCTTTAACCCCCATAGTTATCACCTTTTTGAACACTGTGGAAACAGAGGTAATCCCTAATAGTAGTATGCATTACTAAAAATGATGTTTACTCAAAGACAGCCAAAGAAGCCATCTGTGAAAACCTCAATAATGTGCCAAAAGGCATTCATCATGTTAAACGACCTAGAAGCAGCCGAACCTGAATCCTGGGACAATATAATCCTGAGCTTAATAGAACATGTGCTTGGTGAACCCACATGCCCAGAATGGGATGAAAACCGATTTTTCCCTTCAGAAACAGAAGAAAGTTGACTATTATGGATAACTGAAGGCATACAGGCTGAGCTTGTTCCACTAGCTCTTGCAGATACAACTTGATTTATTAGCAGAGGTCATTCTAATGAAGAATTTAAGAAGTCTAAGACATGCCTGATTATGATCACTTGCAGAAATCTGGAGAACTGCTCCACTCTTGAGAAGGCCCATTGCACATTAAGACTACAACTGCTTGCTTGGATGAGTCAGCCTAGGTGCCTTAAGACTGCTTAGGTCTTCAGTGTCTTTCTCAGTATGTGAGAATGTGGCTCCTTCTTCTTCTTTTGGGGTTGGATAGATCAGAAAGAAGAACAGGTAGAGGGAGGTGAAGGAAGACTGTAAATGTCCTTGACATTGTGGACGGCCTGCTTCCTCTTCTAGATCCCCCATCTGCATCAAGCCAGGGGGAGGATAAATATTTGAGACCAAATAAAACAAGGGGATATTAGTGCACTACAGCATATCAGGGAAGAGAGAGGGTGTCAACTTGAACAAGAAAGATGGGTGAAGGAGGTGCTAGAGGCATTAGGAAGTGGGGGCCAACTCCTCTCCCTATTGTTTTGATGTACTTCTTCAAAGTGATGTTTTCAAGCATCAGTTATGCAAAGAGAGGGTTTTATTCCCATGGACCTAGAAGCAGCTGAACCTGAATCCTGGGACAGTACATAATCCTGAGCTTAATAGAACATGTGCTTGGTGAACCCACAGATGCCCAGAATGGGAAGAAAACTGTTTGTTCCCTTCAGAAACAGAAGAAAGTTGACTATTATGGGTAATTGAAGGCATGGGTAATTGAAGGCATACAGACTGAGCTTGTTCCACTCTGAATCCCATGCAATTTGGTTTTGTGAAGGGTAGATCATGCCTGCTCAACCTGGTTGACTTCTTTGAGTCAGCCACCAGAGCTGTAGATGAGGGCAAGGCAGTTCATACAGCCTACCTCAGTCTGGCCAAGGCCTTTGATACCATTCCTCACTCAGGAATTATTGATAGACTCACCCAACTAGGCATCAACCCCTATATCAAAAGGAGGGTTTCAAATTGGCTCACAAATAGAACCCACAGTGTGAAAGTAGCAGACTCCAAGTCAGATTGCTGACCAGTCATGAGTGAAGTCCCACAGGGATCAGTCTTGGGTCCTCTCCTGTTTGGCATCTACTTCTCAGAAGTCCAGGCCAACACGGAGGGACTCTGGCTGGCCAAGTTTGCTGATGATTGCAAGCTGGGAGTAATTATTAACTCCCCGAGTGGTGTAGACATCCAACAGAAAAGACTCACTGAGACCAACAACTGGTGTTGAAATCATGGCCTTAAGCTTAATGCCATTAATTACCACATTGATGGTAGCCCACTGAACCTGAAGACATTATAAAATATATGGGGACACAGGTTGACAGCAACCTCTCCTTCGACCACCACATTGCCACTGTGGTCGGAAAGTCCTTCTATGTGGCACATCTCATTACCAAGGGTTTTGCATCCAGGAAGAAAGAAGTCATCATCTCTCTCTACTGTTCCTTCATTAGACCAATCATCGAGTATAATTCCCCATTTGGCATGTACCTCACTAAACAACTAAAACAGCTTGAAAGGCAACAAAAGTACCTCATGAAGAGGATTCTAGGTCTTAAACACATGCACGGACAGACTCAAAAAACTCCAGCTTTTCTCAGTCTCATATCGCCTATTAAGAGGTGATCTCTGCTTGACTTACAAAGCTATGTCTGACCCAGCCCTGTTAGAAATGTTACACCTAAAGAAATCCCAATCCCTCTACACCACACACTCCAGAGACCTCAACCTCATTACCACAATGAACAGAACATGCTGGAGGGACAGGTTCATTACCCAGAGACTGCCCATGCTCTGGAATAGACTTCCCATACATGTCAAGCAGAGCACCTCACTGGCCCTTTTCAAAAGAAATCTTGATGAGTGGATGGGAAATAGAAAGTTCACCCCAGGGATCACTCCAGTGGCTCTACTTGATAGAGGCACCAGGAACTAACGGCGGCATGATGCCAGGGCACTTCTGTGGGCAAGGCTTGTAAAGGCTCCAGGGCTGTTGGCCTAGTACACACATATGAACTTATGAACCTATGAAATAGATTAACACAATGGGAGGTGGAGGGAAAATCTACAGAGGCATTCAATGTTAAGTGCACTGAAAATACTAGACTATACAGCCCTCTTCTCCCAAGCAAATATAAATCAATATACTGCAATGAAATATAATCACCACATCTTGTGACCTTAACCAGTCAGAGATGGAGGAGACTGCATGGATGTCCACCCTTGAAGCTGTAGACTGAGCCCTATCCATTTCCCCTCTATCACAGGTGCAGGGAAGTGGGGAAACTCTGCCAGTGCACAGTCCACCAGGGAAGGCTGGAATTTAGACAATAACAAAGTAGAGTAGTAAACTCTCTTACTTACCCTGTCCAAGACTTTGGAGTTGTTTTCAGGTGGCAAAGTATTATTGTCTTTGGTTCCTCTACTGAAGAGTGGACATCATAATCAAAGACTCACTCCACTCAGACAGAATTATAGAGGGTGTTTGCTTTGCTTAGCTATGTCCAGATTAGCAGAGTCAGGCTGTTCCTAAGTCGGACATGTGACATCCAGTATGACCTGTTCCACAGGTGGAAGAGATGATCCAAGGCTCTCCTCCTTTTTCGTATAGTCAGTATGATGTTTAAAAGCAGAAGAAAGGGAAGCCAGGAGTATCCCTACTACCTCTAGTGGCAAACCATTACTCAAGCTTATACAGAGACTAGTATACATTGGGTGTACAATGAAGACTGACTGATAGGTATCTAAGAAGCAGGAAGCCCATCTAAGAAGGAAGGTCAAGCAGCATGATTTATCTGCACAGTCCTTGGTGCTGGCATGAGGTCATGTTCCATAAAGGCTTGCTCCCATACCAAAATTCCAGTTCTCATCGGACATCAAAGCCTATCAGAAAACTAAGCATTGAAACAAAACTTTGGGCATGAGAAGATGCTGTGGAATATGTTTTCCTAGGTGACCAGAGAATGCTGGACCCAAGGGAGGACTTGGTATGGCAGTCATTCCTCTTGAGGGCTATCAATTTGCAGATAGGTAGATTCAGAGAGTGGGTTAGATCAATTATTAAAATGTTTTACTGATCCATCTAGGAGATGAACATCAATTACTCCTTGGAATACAACCCCCAAGTACCTCTGCCAGGCCCTTCATCAATCATCAAGAAGAAGACAGGTTTGAGTTAAACACTTACTATAGCCAAGGATCAGATAATTTCAGCAGATACAAGAGTTCCATTTCTGAATAGGACTTACCTCTAGGGTGACTTGACTAAAGCCTACCTTGTGATTTGAGCTACCTTTAGCTAGCAGTATCCTCCTGGTAACAACATACTTTATAAATGTTTCCTTGTATCACGTGCATGCATTCAGACTGAATCTCTAACACTTAAGACAATGCTTTGCATTGTTGTTCTGACCTGCAGTGCCGTAAAGACAGTTTAGGTGTGGGTCTTGGCTCAGTACTTTTGGCTAAGTAGTCACTTAGAAGATTTGCTTTTAGGCATCAGATAACATTTCAAGACCAAATTCCAAATGGTGTGAGCTGAAGAAAAGAATTGTGGTGGGGGTGGTGACTCAGAAAGGAATGTTACTAAATTGGTGTGCATGGCACCACATCATGTGTGTGCATAAAATTGTCATACTCTTGAACACAGAAGCTTCTGAGAAAAAATACTGATGGGGAGCAGAAGAAAGTATGAGTCCAGTCACAGCCCACTAAGTGAAGCCCCTGATCCTAGATGACGGTTCTTTTGGCAGCTTTTTACAGTCTGAGTGTGACACATTTTAGGGGCTTGGAACCTTTAATACAGTTTGCATTTTATTCTGGGACTTGCATATCCCTTTACTGTCAATCATATGCTAGCAATACAACATTTCATGTTTGAGAAATGCACATTTTTTTGTTTGTCATGTCTAAGTGCATTCTCTGTCATCCTGTCTAGGAGACCTCACAGGGTTTCCTGGTGCTTTTCATCATTTTTACTCATCACCTTTACAACATCTGAAGGGCATTGAGCAGCAGATACCTGCAAACAGACTGCTCTTTCTAACAATTAACCAAATGTACAAGGAAAATGGTGAGGCATAGGGATTACACCTAACCTTCAATAAATGCACTTAAAGCAGCACCATTATATAATCTTCATTCTGATACTCCAGAAGAAAAAGAAGTCACAATTGTGGTAACAATTTTAACTTCAAAGACAACTGACATGAAATTCAGACTAATTCCCAGGTATCAGTTAAGTATGCTCAGAAACCTTCCATGAAGTAAAGACCCACAAGTCATTTCAGAATTATAAATAATCATTGGGTTCCATAAGGATAAAACAACTTTAGAAAATAACATCAGAAATTTTAACTATCATCTATTCAACTGCAGCAAGATCGGACATAAAAAAACAACTTTTGACCACAAATGATTCAAATGTCAAATGTACCCAGTCAAAAAAAAATGCTAATTGCAGAAAGACAATGGGAAAATGACAGAGTGTGCTTTATGGAAAGGACTATGGAGATATTTTCCCTCTAGCTGATTTACTTCTACCAAAGCCATATAGATATCTGCTCTTTTCTCGCCATCAAACTGAAAACGATGCAACATTACATTAGTGCTATAAATCTTAAAGCTTAAACCTTGACCATTTAGAACGAATCAGACATTTAACATTATTGTTGTCACATAAATAGCTCATCATTGTCCTCTTCTGAAGACTGACAACCTGAATGCAGGGTTCAATGCCTATAGTAGCCGGTAGTTTAAGAAATCATTTTTAGTAATAATTAACTGCTCTAAGATATCTTGTGAGAAGCAAATATGACAATACTGACTTCAAATAAAGTTGAATGTTTTCAATACAATACACACACACACACACAGACACACACATCCATTTGCAAATAAAGAAACCATGCTACAACTGAACAAAAATACTTATTCAGGGGAAAGTAATTTGCAGGTTTTTCACACCTTACTTTGAGAAGGACTAGTTTATTTAAGGTAATCTCAGAGAAAAAAGGTTCTTCTACATAGTGTTCTGGTTCATTTTTTGATGTTTTCATCTCACAGCACATCCACTTTATGTCCATCAGAACAAATCATGTAGATGCAAAAAAAAAAAAAAAAAAAAAAAAATCTTCAGAAAGAAGTAACCAGAAGGGGTGTGGGAGGAGTGCAGTCCTTTTCTGAGACTGGATCTCTCAGTGAAGATAGCTATGGACTGAGATTCAGGTTTCTGAATGCCTAGGCATGATCAGGGACAGGTCTGCTTAGAAAAGAAGTTCTGGTGGGGGCTGTGGAAAGGATTGATACAGGCAAACAAGCCTGGTACAAAGACTGTCAAGGGTCTACAATAATTTCTAATGAATGAAAGGTATTTTGCAATGGTGAAAAATTATTTTAATTTCTGACCGGTCCATGTTACTGTTGTTCACTTGCATTTTATGTCTTTGCGGTGTTTATATCTCTGACAATGTAAGTGAATTATACAGTACTGCACAATTCCCTCAAACAACTGCAAAATTATTGCTCACATCTGCAAGAATGCATCTACCTGGATGTTATTTAAAAGAGTTTGCAAGCCATAAAACTTATCTTTAGCACACATTCTGATAATCAACCTAAAGACTAGGAAGATAACACATGAATCATTTGCTTTTAATTTCCACACACTCAGATCTCCATTAAACAACTCTGCTGTGTCTTTTTGTGCATTTTGCTTTCTGCCTCCAGTGACTGATAGAAATTGTGCATTTCTTGGTACTGTTTAATGTTCATAGGTTCATAGGCTGGTACTAGGCTATTGGCCCTAGGGCCTATACAAGCCTAGCCATAACAATTCCTGGCTATTTCTTCCCACAGTATTTACTTACCTGAACCCCTGTCTAGCAGGGTGACTGACATGATTCCCGGGGTGAATTTCCTATTTCCCATCCAATCATCAAGGTTCCTTTTGAAGAGGGCCAAAGAGGTGCTCTGCTTGACATGTATGGGCAGTCTATTCCGGAGTTTGGGGAGTCTCTGGGTCAGGAACCTATCCCTCCAGCATGTTTTGTTCATTGTGATGACAATATTTAGATCCCTGGGGCGTGTGCCGCTGAGGGATTGGGATTTCTTTAAGTGTAGCATGTCCAACAGCTCTGGGTTTGACATGGCCTTGTATGTTAAGCAGAGATCGCCTCTGAGTAGATGATATGCCACAGAGTATAGCTGGAGTTTTTTTAGATGGTCAGCATAGGGCATCTGCTTTAGGCCTGTGTTTCTTTTAGTGAGGTATTTCTGCGGCCTTTCCAATTGCTGCAGATGTCTTGAGAGGTACATACCAAATGGGGCATTGCATTCTATAATGGGTCTAATGAGGAATGAGTACAGTGGGACAATGACCTTTTTTTCTGGATGAAAAGCCCTTAGTGATGAGGTGTGCCACATAGAAGGATTTACTGATTGTTGTGAGGATGTGGTTATCGAGGGTGAGACCACTGTCTACCTGTGTCCCTAAGTCTCTTATCACACTTTCAGTGTTTAGTGTACTGCCATCTATGTGGTAATTCACAGGTACATGTTTTTTCCCAAAAGGGATAACTATACATTTCTTGCCATTGAGCTTGAGCCCATGGCTCTGGCACCAAGCATCTGTTTCTGTAAGGCCTTTTTGTAGAATATCCACATAATTTGGGGATTCAATACTGGCTCCCAGTTTGTAGTCATCTGCGAACTTTGTTAGCCAGAGTCCCTTAGTGTTGGCCTGTACTTCAGAGAAGTAGATGCCAAACAAGAGCAGTCCCAGGACTGAACCCTGAGGTACTGCACTTGTCACTTGTTTGGAGCTGGATTTGGAGTCAGCTACTTTTACAGTGTGGGTTCTGTCAGTAAGCCAGTTGGCAACCCATCAAGTGACATAGAGATTAATGCCCAGTTTAGTAAGTTTATCTATGATTCCAGAGTGGGGGGTGGTGTCAAAGGCCTTGGTGAGGTCCAGATAGGCTGTGTGGACCACCTTACCCTTGTCCACAGCTCTGGAGACTGATTCGAAGAAGTCCGTCAGGTTCAGGAGACAAGATCGGCCCTTCACGAACCCAAACTGCGTGGGGTCCAGTGTTTGATGGTTACCAATGTCTTTGTTTATAAGTTCCATGATAATACATTCCATGGCCTTGCAGATCAGGCTTGTCAGACTAATGGAGCAGTAGTTCCCAGGAACCAAGGTGAATCCCCCCTTGTGGAGTGGGATAACTGTAACTGTGCACCACTCAGTGGGCATGAAGCCTGAGGTGAGGCTATGATTAAACATGACACTTAGGTGAGGTGCCAGTTCATTTTGTAGTTCATGTAGTACACAGCCTGGGATGTTGTCTGGTCCCATGGATGCTGTATTCTTAGCTTTGGAGAGTGCGTTTTTTACCTGTGTGGCCGTTATTACCGGAATTTGGCAATCTTTTAGTATTCAGATGGGCCCTTTAGGGGGTGAGAGGGAGGTGAAGTTTGCAGTGAATCAATATAAATCTATTGGCAATATTCTTGGGATCAGTATATTTAATGCCATTCTGTTGTATCTCAGGGCAGATCTGAGCATTGCCATTTAGATTCTTGACATAGCTATAGAATGCCTTGTGGTTGTATTTGGAATCTTTGGCAATTTTATTTTCGTAACTAGCTTTGGAGGATTTTATGAGGGATCTCAGCTTCTTACTGAGGCTGGTAAGGGAGTTTTTTGCATCCTGGGATTCTCCTCTTTTCTGCAACAGTTTCTTCCTTTTGTTGTAAAGTTTGTTTATGGCAAGGGACCACCAGATTGGCTTCTTTTTTTGGAGGAGAGCATCTTGTTTCTATTGGGGATGGCACGATTCATGCATGAGTGGATGTGCTCATACAGTGCCTTAGTGTAGGATTCAGCAGTTGATCTTTCAGTTCCTGTCTGCGTGTCCCTTGCTGTACATCACCCCTTCACATTTTGCCCTATTTACCCCTGTTCTACCTTAATCCTCTTCTATGTGCCACTAACCAGCAAGCTCTACATGGTCTTCCTTTCATATCAACATCGCCTTTCTGGTTCTGGTCAACCTGCTTATAAAAGCTGTATCTCAGCCTTATTGTTTATTTTCTGGCAGAAATAAGGTGAATATTGTCTTCTAATAAAACAAGTTATTTTTTTTTCATATATTTTCTTAGTGTGGAGCTGAGGTAATTGGGTTATTTGTAAACTGTATAAAATACTAATATGCAGTTGTAATGTAGGTCGCTATGCTTCAGTGACATTGAAATTAGTGTACTGCTGCACAATATGTTACATTCTAACTGCACTGCAGTGAGGTAAATAACAGTTATTGCAGTATAACAAGCTGCATTAGAATCGCATTGCAGCACAGTAAAGTGAATTACAATGTCACTGCAGCACAAAAAGGCTGCATAATAACTGCACTGCAGCATACTGACCTGCATTATAACATCACTGCAGTTTAACAAGGTGCATTACAACAGCACTGCAGCAGCGGGAAGGGAATTAAAATCTCACTACAGCATAACAAGCTACATTACAACTGTGCTGTAGCACAGTGAGCTGAATGACAGTCTCACTGCAATTTAAATGGATTACAATGGTAGTGCAGGGCACTGAAGTGAAAAAAGTTAGCATAAACAGCTGAATTACAAAAGCACAACAACCTAAATTACGAGGTCCCTGTGGCATAGGAAGGTGCATTACAACTCTAATCCAGCACAGTGATCTGATTAACAGCTGTAGCACTACAAGCCGAATTACAACTGCATTGCAGCAGGGTAAAGGAAGTGCAACAGAACTGCAGCATTACAAAACCGGATAAGAACTGCAATGCATCACACTGAGATGAACTATAATGTCATTAAAACATAACAGGATGCATTGAAACATCACTGCAGTGCAGAGAGCTGAATGACAATTTCACTACAGCATCCACAAGATGGAGTACAAGAGCAGTGCAGGACAGTAAGTGAGGAAAACTGCTTCACCTGCTTTATAAAGGTGTAGCATTGTAACTAATAATGTAATGCACACCTGCACTTAAAAGAACACTGAAAGTTAGCTTTCTCAGGAAGCAAAGACTCAAACACCTTCATAGAAGGTGTTATTTTTCAGCTCTGTTTATACAAGAGACACAGGGCAGTGCAGTGGCTCAATCATAAGATTTTGGGTGTATAGCACCAGGTTAAGGGTTCTAGACCTGACCTTCAGCTAATCCATCCATTTGTGCAATTTGCTTGTTCTCCTCATGACTGCTTGTTTTTTTTTTTCTAGTTACTCCTCTTTCTTTTCATCTGCCAGTAGCATGCTGGTCAATTCATTATACTGAATTTCCTGCGATGTATTTATATTTCCCTTGTAGCCCAAATTCTTATAAAAACGAGTTCACATAATATTCCATTTACCTAGATAACAAATGATAATAAATGATACATGCAACCTGAGATTACTGCACTATGGGGTAAGCAAATTATATGAATTTTAGACCAAATATATTACTCCAACAGTAATCACAGTATATCTAAATGCACTCACTATTTCACCTCTTCTTCCAGGTGTATTCTGTAAACAGGAGACCATCCATGCTGCCATCTATTGTCCCAAGGACAGTGCAGTTATGATATATCTGTGGAGTTTACTAAATCAACTTGCTCAGCAAGATGAAACCATGAATGCTAGTCCTGGTATGATTAGAATGTAGGCCTCATGAGCCTTTTGTCCACACAGGGGACTAGAAATGGTACATTAATAGTCAATAAAAATCTCTAAAGTGAACCTGTACAAAATTCTGGATATCAATTAAGGCATATCTTTTGGGGTCTATATCATAAGCATGAAACAGCTGAAAAGCGAACATGTAATGAGCGACACATATTCATCAAAATGCATTTAAGAGATTCAATGAATATGTCATAGGGCAAGGAGGTAGTTGGCCAACTACAATGTGTTGCCCTTTCCTTCACTGTCAATCTCAGAGTTGGTATATTTAGTTAAGGGAGGTGTGGGGTGCACAGCCTGATTTGGGTTTCTAACTTTTTTTTTTTTGCGAACGGCCGCATGAATTTTTCGCTAGGAAAAAAGACGAGGAAGTGGCCTTTCGCTGTTTACAGTGTTCGCGTTTTATGTATCGACGTATATGTAGTCACACATATGATCTTTCATGCTTATGATATAGACCCTATCTTTTGTAACAATTGTTACACGTTGTATATGAATCTTTGAATAACCTATTATTTTAGGTTATGATATTCTTCACTAGGTGACTGGGCACCAAACTATTGTCACTTACTAGGGTTTTCTGGGCAGATTAGTACAGACCTGTTTCATTAAAAAAAAAAAGAAATTCATTTTAAAAATAACTAATCAAGACAATACTGGTTACTACTTGTAAGGTAAAGACAATGCATTGTTTTATTTCCAGTATAAGAGCACAAATTAGGTGTTATGCTTCTTACAAATGCTGTAGACATCTTATTGATTTCATGTTGATATGAGGAAATGGGAAGAATTGTAATTATATTAATACTTGCTTCTAGAGGGTCAACACTTACATATAGATTGGCTCAAGCTCTATATCAACCACAGTCTTTCAACCTCTTAGCTAAAAAATCTGGACAAAGCCAAAAAATAATGGGGGGGGGGGTTCAAATCCCCTAACATAGGGACAGAGCTTGAATATTGCTCTCTCAAACTTAGAAAGTTGCTAGAATAAAAGGTCTTATGTTACCATGGAGTTTCTGAAGGATATGAAGTCTGAAACTCAAATACTTGTCATTATTTAGTGAGTTCAGTCCTCAATGATTTGCCACAAAAATCCAGAAAACCACAAATTTAACGAGAAGCAGACAAATAGGAGGTAAAAATCTAAACATTCTGTAAAAATTGGGAGAGCTGAAAGGTCTAAACCATATAAAACATTTAAGGAGTATGACACACAGCTTCTAGTTGTAATTATATACATAGTGTGATCACTAACACAGAGCGCGAGCAGAAATGTACCACTCATGGGCCCTGTATAACCAATCTAATACATGGCCAGAATGAAGTCGGTCTTCTAGACACAGTACAGAGTCATTCCAGCCAATGTTAAGTCTGTCCCTTCCACACAAGATCAGCTACCTTCTCAGTATCCATATCAGAAGAGGTTCAAGAAGCCAAACATCTGCTCAGCAGGGTATCATCTGTTGTAGCAGCTGTCTCTACTGTTGGTCTGTCAGAAATAAGACTTGGAGGAAATTATTGGGATGAAATTTGGTTTCACAAAAGACTCCATTCTATTCAGTTATGATACAATACTTGAAAAAAATACTTTAATCAGCTATAGAAAAGTAATGTTTAAAGGTTTACATCTCCCACTTTCTAAAAGTCCTTTTGCTTTCTTTTGTACAATATAACTTACTGTTAAATGTCACCACTGATTGAGTCCAGCTTGTATTATTGTTTTTTTTTATTTATGCATTTAATTATTGCCCTTTATTTAATTTTCTACTTGTTTAACAATGCTAAACCTCCAAATGCTACGTCTAGAATAGATTACTTTTTGTGTGCCGCAGTATGTCATTTCTCTATTATGAAGCATCACAAACAGTGCGCTAATATGCTAAAGAAAAGATGTTAGTTATATTTCAAATCATTTGATGTTATATTTCAAATCATTTGATGCTGACTTAATAATTTTGCACATGATGGCCTTTAAAACATTTCTCCTCCTTAGGAACGTCTCTTGTCTTCAATTTGTTCAGTCGTTACACATTTAATTCTCTATGGTGACACTGCAATCTGTCACCACCAAAACAATTATTCAGCTATGCCATCACCAGCAGTGTTATAACTTCATTATGTTAGGAAAAAGCAGCAAATATATTGTTTGTTCTCATTTGATTTCAGTAATGAATAATCGTACTAATTCTGCAGATCTGTTTAGAATTATAAAGCTTTATAACTACAAATGGGGTTTTCAACTTTCTTCTCAAGGCAGCGATCACTCCATTACTGCTAATCTGCTGCCTGGCACATAAGGACAAAGAGATAACCAATTAAGAATCATGCTGATTAATATGTTAGCATTTCAGGGTAAAACAGGAAAGGGATGGTGGACCACCCTTGCAAGGAGTAGCTATATGTTTGCTTTATGAAAAATTCTTTAATAAACAAATGTAAGCCATTTTACACAATCTTTAAAGCATTTGGAGCCTTTTTAACCCAAAGTCATTTATTAAGGGCATTATTACAGTCAAACCTTCTAATGGAATATATAATTGAATGCACCACTGATCTCTGAAATACAGCTGCTGCAATCCTGTCCTCAGAAAAGTAAGCAAACAGTACATACTCTGTTAACCTGTCAATAAAATTAGACATTTAATTATAAGTATGAATTTTTGGAATTAGTTCTTTAGTTCTGATGAAGTTTCATTTACGAAATATGTAGGAACAAAAGCACTTAACTGTTTTTAAGTCTATTTTTTCTATTAAAGTGGATTTTTAACTCGAGTTTGAAACATTCTGTCATTATAGAACTTCACAGGATATGTGGTTACTTGGTTTGTGTGCAGTCCTGTGGAGATTTACTTATTGATGTGGCCACTTATCTCAGTCTGTCTCTCCTGCTTCAGATCTACTAACCGGAACTGGAATCTGACACTCCACCAATAAATAAGACAGATCAGATGTTTATCCCTATAAATGATATAGGGTACACCAAAAAGTGCCCATGCAGTTAAGCCAGCATGAACCCAAAGTAGCAACAAACAATCGGTATTGTTGTTATCTGTCTCCCATAGAGTGTAAGGGGTCCATGTGGCATCTGTAACATGACTTAACATGCTAACCACTGAACAGACAGCATGAATGGACACACTGATATAGAAGGATAGGGCCATTCATTGGCACAGCCTTCTTCTTAGATACGTTTTAAGTATCACTTAGTTGTGCCCCTTGTTGTTCCAGAGAAATAAATGAGTACTGGGAAGGAGTGATCTGTCTCTGTTGAAGAATACTGAGCTAAGCACCATTACATTTTACAGCAAGTACTTAAAGTTTGAATCTACATACTAAGCATGTCACAGAAACGTTTTAGCACATACTTAAATCAGGCTTTTCTATTTTCTTTTACCCTAAAGGAATTCTCAGTACTAAAATTATATCTATGTAAAGTATATACATATCATATGTATGACATTGGGAAGGGGAACGTCAATAACGCCCTTGCTAAGCATATTACTAAATGCAACTAAGGGTTAATGCCATGAGCCCCCCCGAATTAAATGAGGTAGTTTCTTTATCTAGTTACCTCAAGTTAAAATCAGATTACCATTTGTAATAATAATAGAACAACATGTATATTTTAAGTATATATTGGTTATTCTGTCTCATATCTTGTTTGGTTATTCACTTAGTGTTTTAATGAATCTTCTTTAATAATTGTAGCAAAATATATAGTTTATATGAATTGCTTTTAAGGAATGTGTGCATATATATAAACTATAGGGTTTTGTATTTTTTGTTATGAAACTCAACATTTTATTTTATTTTTATTTTACATTTGTTAACCGGGCTAGTCCAACTGGATACATGTCCATTTTCAGTGGAGGCCCGAGGAGAAAAGCTCCGCTAACTACTACTTAACATGTTAAAAAAATATACAGAATTATGTCATAAAAAGAAAACATTTTCTTTAAATTTCTTCCAGGATGTATAGACACAAGAGTACAATATGAGACTTAGCAGGAAAATAAGATTAGATGTTTTACTTAGTTACAGTATTACTCCATTATACGTGAGAAGCAAAATTAGATTTATGTCTAATAATAGAGAGAGATAGGAATACTTAAGAAGTGGAAGTTGTGGTATACTAGAGTTAGGAGAAGAAGGAGAGGGAGGTCAGTAGAAAGGAAGGAGGGAAAAAAAGAAAGAAGTTAGCCAGGGTTATAGCAAGAGCATAGCCAGTGGTTGGTTAGGAAGATTTTGAGTTTATTTTTGAATAGTGGAACTGAGGTCAGGGATGTGATGTCTGATGGTAGTTGATTCCAAATTTTGCCAATTGAGTTGGAAAATGTGGAGTCACCTGCTATGTTATTTGATAGAGAAGTTTGAATCAGTATTTTGTTAGAGGAGCGAAGGTTCTTCAAATTGGTATAGGGTTTTATAAGGGTGGAGAGCATTGGTGTGTTTTCAAGGTGATGAAGGGCTTTGTGGGCAATTGTAAGTTGATAGTATTGTATTAGGTGGGGTAGTTCCAGCCAACCTAGTTTTGTGAGATTCAAGCAATGGTGAGTCCTATATGGAGAGGCTGTAGCAAATCTGGCAATGTTGTTGTATGATGTGGCTAGTTTATTGAGATTATACTTAGAAAGATTAGTGTATATGGGGGAAGCATATAATAGGGTAGAGATTAAGTGGGTTCTGGCTATGTTAGATCTGGCTTCAGGAGTTAAGCAGGATTTGATTCTGTAGAGAGAACCTAGTTTTCTGTTAGTTGTTTTTATTGTTGAGTTAATATGAAAGTCAAATTTTAGTTGGTTGTCAATAGTAATACCCAAAGTTTGGTTGTTTGGTCTGGAGTGATGAGGGTGCCATTATTGGATGTGAGTGTGAAATCCATTGAGGGAGACAGGTGTGTGGGTGGAAAGATGAGAAGTTTGGTTTTCTTGGGGTTAAGGAGGAGACAATGATTAGCAAACCATTGCTCTATGGTGGTGAAGGTTTTTTGTGTGAGGGAGTGAAGTTCAGTCTGAGTTGAGGCAGAGCAAATGATGGTAGTGTCATCTGCATATTGAATACAGGTAGATAGAGGTGTAGATAGATGAAGGTCATTTATAAAAATGGAAAACAGAAGAGGACCTAAGATGGAGCCCTGAGGGACTCCTATAGAGGTGGGGAGAAGATCAGAGAGATGGTTGTCCCAGAGAACTGCCTGTTTGCGATTTTCGAGATAGGATGTGAACCAGCTTAATGCAAGATTGTCCAGAGAGAGGATTTTAACGATGTAAGAGGAGTTGGTGATTAACCATGTCAAAGGCTTTTGACAGGTCAACAAAGAATGCTGAAGATGGAGTATTATTGTTGCGATTTTGTTTATAGAGTCTATGAAGGATAGTAAGGCTGTGGTAGTACTGTGGCATGGTGAAAGCCATGTTGGCAGTTAGCTAGGAGATTG
Source organism: Protopterus annectens (assembly GCF_019279795.1). Lineage (NCBI taxonomy): Eukaryota > Metazoa > Chordata > Ceratodontiformes > Protopteridae > Protopterus > Protopterus annectens. The sequence goes on from NC_056737.1 coordinate 287,870,929, forward strand.
AAGTTTAGTAGGTGGTTAAGCAACTGTTTGTGGATGCATTTCTCCATTATTTTTGCAAGGCGGGATAGTAAAGCTATGGCGGAAGTTAGAATACTCTGTAGAGTCACCTCCTTTAAAAGGGGATAATATGTGAGATTTTCCATACTGAGGGGATAGTACTTTCTTTTAAGGTCCTATTAATCAATACAGAGATGGGGTAGGCTATAGCTTTTGCACTTAGTTGGAGGTATTCTGCTGGTAATTTGTCAGCTGAGGGGTTGTTGGTTTAAGTTTTTGAAGTAAGGACAATATGTAGGAGGTGGGTATAGGTTTAAGATGAAATGGGGGGGTGGAGCTAGGGGTTAGTATTTTGGAGGTATCAGGGTTTTGTTGGTTAGCTAGTTTTAATATAGCTGAAGTAAAGAAGGTATTAAAGGCATTAGCTGTTTGTAAAGGTGAGTCAGGGTTAGAGCCTAGTGGATTCGGTGTGACAGCTTTGGCAGGGGATAGCAGTGTGTTAATAGCGGACCAAAATTTATGTGGTTGGTGAAGGGAAGATTGTTGTAGTTGAGTATAGAAGTTTCTTTTATCTTTTAGGATGGCTTGTTTTGTCGTATTTCTTTTTGTTTAAAATTGAGATGATCAGTTATGTTTTAGTGGTTCGCCATTTAGTCCAGGCTTTATTTCTATGAAGTATTAGTTGTCTGGTTGTGTTTGAGAGCCATTTGGCTGTCTTAGCTTTCATTCGTATTGAGCATAAGGGGCATGGTGTTCAAGGATGTTGAGAAAAGTATTATTGAAATGGTTTACAGCATCGTCTATAGGAGAGCTTTAAGAGGTGACCAGTTAACTTGCATAAGTTCATTCTGAAACAGATTGGGGTCAAAATGTTTTTACTACGGAGAATCGAACTTGGGTTGGGATAGAAAAACTAGTTTTATGCCTGTTAATATAGGTTAGGAGTGATCGCTGAGGTCATCTGGGAGGGTTCCTGTTGTATATTTTCCTGGGGACTATTTGTTAAGATCCAGTCAAGTATGGTTTCTTTATTATTACATTTGTTTGTTCTTGTTGGGGAGGTTATGTTTTGTGTGAAGCCATGGAGGTTAATAAGGTTAGATGGATTAGCATGATTACATAAGTTCCAGTCAATATTAAAGTCTCCTAGGAGTATAGTTTCCTGTAGGAGGTTAAGTGAAAGCCAGTTTAGTAGGTCTTCTAATATGGGAAGATTTTTGCCAGGGGGAATATAGGTACAGATAATATTAATAGTTTTGTGAGGGTTGAGTTGAAGTTTTGAAATAATAATTTCAACATTAGTGTCAGTTGGGAGGGTATGATTTGTTTTACTTATTTGCAATCCGGCTTTATAAAATATAGCTACGCCACCACCTTTTTTGTTTAGGCGGTCTTGTCTGATGATATTGTAGCCAGGGGGGACTATTTCATTATCTTTTATTGAAGGTTTGAGCCATGTTTCAGTTAGACAGAGAATGTCAAACTGTTGGACATCTAGAAGAGCATGGATTAGTGGAATTTTATTACAAATGCTACGTATATTTAGATGGGCAATAGAGAGTGATTTTGGGGGTTTGATTGTTACTGTTGGCTTTGAATTAACTGGTTGTGTGTTAGTTAATAGTGAGGATGGGACAGGGCCAGGGTTGGGGTGTATGTCTCCATCTATCAATGAGCAAATTAATAAAGGTTATAAAATTGAGGGGGTTTGCAGTAGTAAATATCATGTTTTTTATGGTTATGAATAAAGTATTTAGTGTGAGAGAGACGGTGATATTTAGGTTGGAGATATGAGGTTTTGTAGATGGCACTGAGATAGTTTGTGGATGTAGTAGGGGGAGTAGATATTGTGTGTTTACATGGTATGGTAAGAGATGAGGGTAAGGGATGTTCATAGGAGGTTGAGAGATAGGTAGAGGTGAGAGTAGTTAGAAGAGTTAGTAGTAGTAGAGGGTAGTAATGGTTAGGCATGTTAATTAGATTTGGAGTGAGTGGCTTGATAAGAAATGGTTTAAAGAGTAAAGAGGAAGGGGAGGGAGGAAAGTATTATGGATGGGGCAGGGACAGGATCTCGAGGGAGGAGAGTATTATGGATAGGGTGGGGACAGGAAGTGGTTGTGACTGGTTCTGGAGAAGGGAGGGTGTGTCTATGTGGGGATAAATGTAGAGGTTGCAGGGGCGGGTGGGATTTGGGGGCAGGGAGGGAGGCGGAGTGAGCCTCAACAGAGTTGTAGATGTACAGAGAAGACAATCAGTAAGGTGGAGACACAAGCAGGTAACCTTGTAGCAGGTATTTAGAATGTAATAAATATAAGGTGAGGTGAAGTTTGAAGCAGAAAAGTAAAATAGAAGAGATATGGCAGGGGCCAGAGAGAAAGAAAAGAGCAGTTAAGAGCTAGGAGATCCAGGTACAAGACAAAGGTACTGAAGAGTAAAGTAAGCAATTAGGCAGTAAACCAGGTCATAGAAGGATGCCACCTAGTGGAAGGCAGGTGTAAATTAGGGTTTTGCAGGTAAGAAAGGGTAAATGGGGAGAAATAGTAAGGAAAAGAAGTGTCAGGGGAAAAGATAGGATGTTTACACTGGTGACTATGGGGTATAATAGATAAAGGTCTGGAGAAGTATAGGGTTAAGAACTAGGGCTGTTGGCTGCTGGCAGTCCTGGGCAGGTAGCTAGAGTAAGATACTCAGGTCAGAGGATTTGTATTTAAACATGTATAAATAACATACTTTTACAGTCTCTTTTGTATGAAACCACTGAAGATAACAGGGTTGGGGCTTAGTTGACACAAATGCTGGTCTTCCAAGAGGGCAGAGTCACTTGTGTAGGTGATTGCAGGGTCCAGGTAGTCAACTAGTAGAAATAGCAGGGAGAGAGAAATCAGTAACAATTTAACGGGGTATGGCTTTAAAAATGTTTTTAGAGGGAAAGTTAATTGACTTAATTGATTAAACACATGGTAGTATATAAGGTGGATGTAAAGTGTGTTACAACATTCTGAAGAAGTCATTGTTTTATTAACTGACGAAAGCGCTAAATAAAGAACATCATCCAGCTAAGAGTGTGACCTGTTCTTCTGATTTTATTTTGTTTGAGTATTTTGTGTTTTTTTTGGTGGTATGGAGTTGGAGACAGGAAATACTTCTATGGCTGGAGGTTCCGCTGACGAATTAGCGAAAGTTATTGGGAACCTGTCTTTACTTATTGAGGTGTTCACGCAACGACATATCAGCTTTGGGAGGAAGCTTAATCCCTCCTCTACTATGTTTGGGCCTCAGGGCGAAGAAACAACAACATCGTTGAACGAGTCTGCATGCAGCATATCCCCCAGGTCAAAGGAGCCTGTTGCAGAGCAGTCAGCGTATATGGAGGTTCGGGGACCGTACAAGGTCAACGGAGTGATTCCAACAACCAGGACGATCCACAACAGGGTTTTAACATCATGGACTGTTGAACAAGGAAGGACACTGTGAATTTGGTTTTCCACCTGAACACATCGTACAAGGTACTGTTGATCAAAAATTAAAAGTTTTGGAAAAAAATGTGTTTAGATTGAAAAAATTACAGGTGGAAAATCATTATTTAAGGGAATGTTTGAAATGGCAACAGATACCAAAAGGACTAAGGTGTTGGAAGTATCCGAATGGGCTGGTTAATGGCTCGGAACTTCACATGGATTTATTGGCCTTATTTAACCACCATGGTTGTGAGTTGTTAGAACTGTTATTAAAAGACAATGACAAAAAATTTAATGTACTAAAAGAAGCTGTTAATTGATTGGATGAACAAATCAAACAGGATTTGTGTTTTTCTTTTAAAATAAATGATTACAAAGCTATATCTGTGAATGTAGATAAAAACGTTGCTGCTATTAGGGATAAGAAAAGCAAAAAATTAGAAAGAGACAGAAAGCAATATGAGCAAGGGCAGGCCTACCCCACACCAAAAGGCAGTATAGGGTCTAATTCAGCTCAGATAGAATTAATAGATGAAGGTTCTGTTCATGAGGGCGAAGTAAGGGACATAGTGGAAGAATATCCAGAGGACAGCAACAATTATAATAATGTCCCTTTAGGACCCCCCCCCCCCCCGAGGAGGTCAGAGAGAATCAGGAATCTCCAGCAGAATTACAACAACAATTGGTCTCACAGCAGGAATTCCTGGAATGGCCGTGGACGGGGGAGAGGAACTTATGGGAACATGGGGAGGTGGAGAGCCAGGAACAATGCTGGGAACAGGTAGGTACAGAGACAAATAATAACATTATTAGTAATATACACCATGATTTTACAATATACAACTTATCTAACACTCAGGTCACTGTAGAATGGGTGAATTTGTTTGAAAAAGGGTTAAACTTTGTGCCCACGAACAATGCCAGAATTGATAGAACTTTACTTGACCTGATGGTGTACACTACTAAGCTCAATAGTGGTAAAGACAATCGCTCTGTTCCAGTATGTAAAAAAGCCACTGTCTACAACCCCCCCTACATACCAGTATACAATTATTTAAGATGATGTGTGTAAATAATTTTAAGGACATTTGTAAGCACAAAAAGATTCCTAGAGGTGAAAGTAATTTAACTAAAGAAGAAGAAAATCTGCTTAATAGCATCTTAGACAATAGGTCACTAAGGATAATGAAACCTGATAAAGGGGGAGGGTTGGTGGTAATGGAGCAGCAATGCTACATAGATAGTATGTTAATTCATTTACATGGAGATGGATTTGAACAAGTTTCAGTGAATGAATTAAATCTAGCATACAGAAAGAGAGATGCCGCTTTATATGAGTTGTTACTTAACCAAATCACTAAAGAAGAATATGATTTTATGGTACAGGAAAATCTAAGAATTCCAACCATATTTGGCATCCCCAAGATCCACAGAGATGCCACCAACCCTCCCTCAAGGCCTATAGTGGATGCTAAGGCCTCTAAGACCCTGACTATTACCAAGTTTCTGGATTATTTTTAAAGAACAGTCTTAGTGGGTTCCCACACATTATTAAGGACTCCTGGGACTGTTTTAAAAAACTAAACCAGGATTTGTATGGGGATGATATGGTTCTGGTTACAGTTGACGTGAAGGACCTCTTCAATGTCATACCATACTCTGAGGGAGTAGAACTGTTTTATGATAATCTGTGTAAGAATTCACAATATACACACTCTAGAATACTTACACTTAGAACACTAATAGAGTTGGTCCTTGAAAACAATTACATTCTGTTTGAAGGGCAATTGTTTAGGCAAACAACGGGGGTTGCCATGGGGGCAGTTTGTGCCCCCGTCTTTGCAAACATTGTCTTGGCCCAATGGGAGTTGACCAAGGTGTTCCCCTTTGATGGGTATAGGAGGTGTGTATTTTATGGCAGATACCTGGATGATATACTTATTCTGTGGGGAGGTAGTGAAGGTGAACTGTATGAATTTTTTTTCTTATTTAAATACTAGCACCTCCTTCTTAAGATTTACTATGAAGATGAACACAGAGAGTATTAGTTACTTAGACATCCAGATCAAGAAAAATAAAGAATTCAAAAAGTAGAGATCTACTATTTCTAGGAAACCAACGTACTCTAACATTCTACTCCATTTTAATAGCGGCCACCCCTGCATCAAAAAAGGTCCCTAGTCAAGGGGCAGGGTGTAAGGCTTGCAAGAACGGTTAGTGAGTTAGATACATTTTATGATGAAAGAGACAAATTGTTGGGTATGTTGGAAAAAAGGGGATATCCGCAGGGATTTGTAAAACCTATACTGGAAGAAGTCATTCAAAAAAGAATATCAGGACATTTTTATCCATTGTTGGGTCTTGGCAATGGAGGTGGTACACAAGGTGCAGTCATGGATGGTAGTGACAGTAACCACAGTGTGTATAAGAAGGCTATGATCCTGACATATACCCCACAGTATTCCCTATTTAGGGATGTCCTTTTTAAGAATTGGTTTATCCTACAACATGATGAACAACTAGGTAATGCAGTGGGTAGTAAACCACTAGTAGTGTACAAAAAAGACAGCAGTCTTACGAATATGTTAGAAAGGAACAAGGTGAGGGTAGGATCTTACACTAGTGGGTACACCAGGAAATGTGGACATTGTTTGCAGTGTAAATTTATCCTAGAGGGTGACAGAGTGAATATTCCTGGGTATGATATAGTGAAATCAACACACAGAAATAACTGTGGTACTAAAAATTTAGTCTATATTGCACTATGTCAAATCTGCAATAGATTCGACATTAGAAAGACAAAAAATTCCTACAGATTGCAGATATATCAGCATATGCATGCCATTGGGAAGGGGATCGTCAATAATGCCCTTGCTAAGCATATTACTAAATTTCCAGAGCATTATTTTAAATTTACAATACTTGACCATCTAGAATACAATGGGGGGAGGGGGCAAATGACCTCTTCTTAGTGCTCAAGGAAATGATGTGGCAACTAGGAGTTAATGAAACGAGCCCCGCTGGATTAAATGAGGTAGCTTCTTTATCTAGTTACCTCAAGTTAAAATCAGATTACCATTTGTAATAATAATAGTACAGCATGTATATTTTAAGTATATATTGGTTATTCTGTCTCATATCTTGTTTCATTATTCACTTAGTTTTTTAGTTTTTTAATGAATCTTCTTTAATAACTGTGGCAAAATATATAGTTTATATGAATTGCTTTTAAGGAATGCGTGCATATATACAAACTATAGGGTTTTGTATTTTTTGTTACGAAACAACATCAGTAACAATTTAACAGGGGGTATGGCTTTAAAACTGTTTTAAAAATGTTTCTGGAGGGAAAGTTAATTGACTTAATTAATTAAACACATGGCAGCATTTAAAGTGGATGTAAAGTATGTTACAACATTCTGAAGAAGTCATTGTTTTATTAACTGACGAAAGCGCTAAATGAAGAACATCATCCAGCTAAGAGTGTGGCCTGTTCTTCTGATTTTACTTTGTTTAAAATGATATCTATAATAACACACCGTGAGCTCAGTGCAGCTGCATTTACTAATGCTTGTGGAATTACACCGCTAAGTCACTTAATAGTTTTGAGTATTGCAGATAAATAAATATAATCTTATGGTTTACAACTGATTTTATAATCCTCACTCATATGGATTATTTAAAGATTTTTTTTGTCAGAATTATAATGAGCGAAATCAAAACAAACTCAAATGCTGACCTTAGCTGAGAGAAGATAGAAGTCCCAGAAGATGAGCAGTCTGCCTACGAAGTGTTCTTCAAGTCCCAGGTCGGGGTCAAAGTCAGACTGAATTATTCAGGCATCTGGCATCTTTGCCAAAAAGCATTAAAGCTTGTGTTCATATTATACTTATCTCAGAAACACTACTAAAGGTATATGAGGATAACAGGTAAGATGATAAAAAAAATGCAGCCTTAATTTATTTCAAATATTATAAGGTATGCAATTAAACAGACCAGTGCTCATATCATGTGTACGCAGGCATGAAAGACAGGCTATGGAAAGGCAGGAAAAAAGGTGCAGATGAAAAAAAAAACAGTTTGGAGATCTTTTGACAAATAAATTAGGAATGCAACAGTTTTATGTGCCCCTCAGGTGATATACCTTTCGCAATACTAAATATAATCGTCCTGCTTTTTAGTAGCATAAAGGACAAAATGAAAGTCTTACATTTTCATACATAGAAAGAAAAGTGCAACCTTCCAAATCTTTCTTATCAGCACTGTAAGACAGTCTTCTCCATATCTCAGATGATCTCTCCTCCCAACCAGAGAGACATAATGCAAGTTATATTCTTTGACTAACAAACAAAACTGTAATTTATTGCAGAACATTGATTTCCCATCTCATTAAGCCATGGCCCAGTACAACTGCTGCAACCATCAGGAAGATAATGCGAGCTTGTTAGCGCTTTTCTTTCCCCCCACTGGCTGCAGGAAAACAAATATAAGCAGGTATTAGGAGAGATTAAAGATTTATATTTGAAGTAGATTCTGCATTTCATTTACATTATCCTGAGTGTGTGCAATGGCCAGCCAGGAAAAGAAAGAGCAGTGTAAATGCAGAATGTCAGATTTTAACCTAAACATATACAGATAAAATGCCCTTCTACAAAAGTACTGAAAAGAAATACCATAGAACTATTTTAACATTACAAAATATATAGGTGAATGCAATGTTTTTTGGTAACCTTGTCTAATGCCAAGTATCCCAGTTATGTTTTTATTTATATGCATTGTTTTGCTTCCACTGTTTCTGTGACAACCGGGCCCCATCCACTATGACCCCGTTCAGTTTACTTCATCTCTGGCATTTATGGACAGCAGGAGGGTGATGCGAGATTAGAAAAATAACGGCTTGTAACCAATGTGAGTTATTCGACTTTTGGATACTGTAATTCAAGGTTGTAACTGTATCTTTAGACACTGATTCAGATTTGGTTATTTATTTTATGAACATTCTTGTGTGTTGTTTCATACACATTTTAACTATCATTTCTTCAGTTTTACTAGAATTTTTCTATATCATTTTAAAGACATAAGATCACCCAGTGTGATATGCAAAATAAGCAACTGGCTGTACAAAAACACACAAGTGCCACAGAAAAAGACAACATGTTCAACACATAACACACACTCTGTTTTTGAAGTAGAAACATAGCAAAAATAATGTGAAAATGATCTAAAATGTCTTATTGTCAAAAGGACCACTAGTATCACCTCATCACCTGGGGTGTACAATCACCCCCTCCATGACTCTGACTCTTCATTATATCCTCCTTATATCCGAGTTCTCAATAATTCTAACTCATTACTTCTCCTCCAACCATTTCCCTCAAAATACATAAGTGCTTTGGCAAAGCCATACAAAAATAATTTTTTCATAAACTGGGCAGACTCTGCCATCTCCACTCAAATACATGTCACTACACTGAGTTCTAAAACATTCCACTCATTGGCATCAAAACGTTAATATAAAAATGCAGAGATAATTTTTCCCCATACACCCCACACCTTTTGTTTTTAATATACTAACTCCAAGATCTCCTAACCCTACAGTAAGGGAGCAGGAAACAGACCCTTACTTTAAGGTTCTGCATCTTAAGTTTCTGTCCCTGTAGTGTTTCACATCAAAAGAATCAGTCTCTGTCATATCAAACACCCTTTACCCTTATTATCTTCCCTTATTCTCACCTTTAATTTTACCCGCCCATATCAACCATCATTCAGAACAAGGTAATTAAAGCTCTTGGGAATCTATCACCAAGAGTTAACCAGAATTTTATTAAAACTGTCCTTTTCTGAAGATAAAAATTCTAAATGTTTACAGAGGTGTGAGGCTTGTAGTGCTTGAAGGTATGTAGCCCCACCACCCGAGACACACATACATACATGCACACACACACTCCATATACTTCAGTGAAAAAAAAAGACATTGTTTTGTAGATTAAAGTAGGTTGTTCAACATGATTTGTCATGTGTGTATGCAAAGACAATACATTTTAGATTTATTTGAGTTTTGGAAGGTGAAAAAGGTTAGGTTTTCCAGACTGTATAAGAAACAAAGATAGTGGAATGAATTAGTTTTCTAGGAAGTCTTTGGAACGGATGTCATGAGTTGTCTAATTATGCTAGATTTGGATGCAAATAGGAAACAGAATTATTCTGATAAAATATGTGTCATGTTATGAAAAGGGACAGACTGTTAATTCTGGTAATCAAATAGTGTTCAATAAATAACAGGCCTGCCTATATGGGTCACTCTTGGTGATGTTAGCAGTTTATTAAAGGCATTCAGTAGTGTAAATAGTGAAAACTGAAAAACAATCGGAAATTCTATGGCATTCCGGAAGAATTATGGAAGTTAGCTGTACTATTTTTTTACAAATCCCAAAGACAAAATTTCTGGAATAAAAGAAATGAGAAAGCAGATTTTTCATGAAAAAGCAGAGGAGGATTACAGTGGTACACTGAAAGAGACGGTGTCTGCAAGTTCAGTAGAAATGGAAAAAGGGAACCCCCTAAGTGTTTAGTACCCAAGTCATGATTTGAGAAAATGTAAAATCCCACCTCAATTTCTTAACTGGTTAATTTGGAAGGAGTTAGTACAAAACTGCCATTCAGCAATTTCAATTCACGTGAAGTAAAAAATGAATGTCACAGCTGCACCAAACTGCCCCAACAAAGACAGGTATGATGAATTTATACAGCACAGTCATTATAGGAGAGTTTGTCATGAAGATGCTGAGTAAGGTGCCCAGTGTTTATACAAACACTTTAAAAATTATGTTGCTGTTGTTTGTCTTTTGGCTTTTCCCAGTTAGGGGTCGCCACAGCGGAACTCCGGTCGCTAAGGATTGGCAGTAGATTTTCACGAATGCCGAGGTGCCAGCTTGACGTTCAGCCTTCAATGAAGGCACTCCCATTTACACATGTCTTTTGAATGCCCAACCAACCACGGGGAGGACATGCAGACTCCACACAGAAGGGAATCCCTGCACTCCAGCCGAAAATCGAACGGGAGAACCTCTTGCTGTGAGGCAACAATGCTACCACTATACCACCACGGAAGTCACTTTAAAAATTAAGTAAAATCAATAAAAAATTATTTTTTATCCATAATACAATAAGTGTGTGAATAATAATGTATTTTAATAACGTTCATTTCTAATTACAATATGGTTATTTGGAATGTCAAAGCTTTGATGGCAGAAATGTATTTCTGTGTGAAATAGACACAAATAGAATGCAATTTAAAATTTTATCTGGGTAAAAACTATGAATTAGAAATGACAGAGGGAATATTCTTTGCTTGTTTAAATATCATTTAAAGGTATGGTCAAATACAACAATGAGAAGTATAGGTTATACACTGTCATTTAGCAATTTTAGTACAACAATTTAAGTCAAAGGAAACTGAATAGTATGACTGCACTTAATTTCTTTATTTGGTAGTCATGATCAATTTTAACTGTTAATAGAAGCAGTTTGCATTTAAAGTGGAACAGCCTTACAAGACTTTCTGCAAATATATAGAGCTGAGTATATTTTTCTGTATTATTCTGTATTATAGAGCTAAATTGTTGCTTAGATATCTGTTGTCTTAGTGTTCTGCAAATATACAGAGATCAGTATATATATTTTTGGGTTTTATAATTTGCACTCTGATTCCTCACATCTCTGTTGAAACTTTCTTCCCCACCCCCTCATTGTGGTTTCTATTGCTTGTGTGTTGTTAACTCAAGGTTCCCTTAATTTGAACTGTTAATAGCAGCAGTCTGCATTTAAAGTGGAACAGCCTTACAAGACTTTCTGCAAATATATAGAGCTGAGTATATTTTTCTGCATTATTCTGTATTATAGAGCTAAATTGTTGCTTAGATATCTGTTGTCTTAGTGTTCTGCAAATATACAGAGATCAGTATATATTTTTGGGTTTTATAATTTGCACTCTGATTCCTCACATCTCTGTTGAAACTTTCTTCCCCACCCCCTCATTGTGGTTTCTATTGCTTGTGTGTTGTTAACTCAAGGTTCCCATAATTTGAACTGTTAATAGCAGCAGTCTGCATTTAAAGTGGAACAGCCTTACAAGACTTTCTGCAAATATATAGAGCTGAGTATATTTTTCTGTATTATTCTGTATTATAGAGCTAAATTGTTGCTTAGATATCTGTTGTCTTAGTGTTCTGCAAATATACAGAGATCAGTATATATTTTTTGGGTTTTATAATTTGCACTCTGATTCCTCACATCTCTGTTGAAACTTTCTTCCCCACCCCCTCATTGTGGTTTCTATTGCTTGTGTGTTGTTAACTCAAGGTTCCCTTAATTTGAACTGTTAATAGCAGCAGTCTGCATTTAAAGTGGAACAGCCTTACAAGACTTTCTGCAAATATATAGAGCTGAGTATATTTTTCTGTATTATTCTGTATTATAGAGCTAAATTGTTGCTTAGATATCTGTTGTCTTAGTGTTCTGCAAATATACAGAGATCAGTATATATTTTTTGGGTTTTATAATTTGCACTCTGATTCCTCACATCTCTGTTGAAACTTTCTTCCCACCCCCCTCATTGTGGTTTCTATTGCTTGTGTGTTGTTAACTCAAGGTTCCCTTAATTTGAACTGTTAATAGCAGCAGTCTGCATTTAAAGTGGAACAGCCTTACAAGACTTTCTGCAAATATATAGAGCTGAGTATATTTTTCTGTATTATTCTGTATTATAGAGCTAAATTGTTGCTTAGATATCTGTTGTCTTAGTGTTCTGCAAATATACAGAGATCAGTATATATTTTTTGGGTTTTATAATTTGCACTCTGATTCCTCACATCTCTGTTGAAACTTTCTTCCCACCCCCTCATTGTGGTTTCTATTGCTTGTGTGTTGTTAACTCAAGGTTCCCTTAATTTGAACTGTTAATAGCAGCAGTCTGCATTTAAAGTGGAACAGCCTTACAAGACTTTCTGCAAATATATAGAGCTGAGTATATTTTTCTGCATTATTCTGTATTATAGAGCTAAATTGTTGCTTAGATATCTGTTGTCTTAGTGTTCTGCAAATATACAGAGATCAGTATATATTTTTGGGTTTTATAATTTGCACTCTGATTCCTCACATCTCTGTTGAAACTTTCTTCCCACCCCCTCATTGTGGTTTCTATTGCTTGTGTGTTGTTAACTCAAGGTTCCCTTAATTTGAACTGTTAATAGCAGCAGTCTGCATTTAAAGTGGAACAGCCTTACAAGACTTTCTGCAAATATATAGAGCTGAGTATATTTTTCTGCATTATTCTGTATTATAGAGCTAAATTGTTGCTTAGATATCTGTTGTCTTAGTGTTCTGCAAATATACAGAGATCAGTATATATTTTTGGGTTTTATAATTTGCACTCTGATTCCTCACATCTCTGTTGAAACTTTCTTCCCCACCCCTCATTGTGGTTTCTATTGCTTGTGTGTTGTTAACTCAAGGTTCCCTTAATTTGAACTGTTAATAGCAGCAGTCTGCATTTAAAGTGGAACAGCCTTACAAGACTTTCTGCAGATATATAGAGCTGAGTATATTTTTCTGCATTATTCTGTATTATAGAGCTAAATTGTTGCTTAGATATCTGTTGTCTTAGTGTTCTGCAAATATACAGAGATCAGTATATATTTTTGGGTTTTATAATTTGCACTCTGATTCCTCACATCTCTGTTGAAACTTTCTTCCCCACCCCTCATTGTGGTTTCTATTGCTTGTGTGTTGTTAACTCAAGGTTCCCTTAATTTGAACTGTTAATAGCAGCAGTCTGCATTTAAAGTGGAACAGCCTTACAAGACTTTCTGCAGATATATAGAGCTGAGTATATTTTTCTGCATTATTCTGTATTATAGAGCTAAATTGTTGCTTAGATATCTGTTGTCTTAGTGTTCTGCAAATATACAGAGATCAGTATATATTTTTGGGTTTTATAATTTGCACTCTGATTCCTCACATCTCTGTTGAAACTTTCTTCCCCACCCCCTCATTGTGGTTTCTATTGCTTGTGTGTTGTTAACTCAAGGTTCCCTTAATTTGAACTGTTAATAGCAGCAGTCTGCATTTAAAGTGGAACAGCCTTACAAGACTTTCTGCAGATATATAGAGCTGAGTATATTTTTCTGCATTATTCTGTATTATAGAGCTAAATTGTTGCTTAGATATCTGTTGTCTTAGTGTTCTGCAAATATACAGAGATCAGTATATATTTTTGGGTTTTATAATTTGCACTCTGATTCCTCACATCTCTGTTGAAACTTTCTTCCCACCCCCTCATTGTGGTTTCTATTGCTTGTGTGTTGTTAACTCAAGGTTCCCTTAATTTGAACTGTTAATAGCAGCAGTCTGCATTTAAAGTGGAACAGCCTTACAAGACTTTCTGCAGATATATAGAGCTGAGTATATTTTTCTGCATTATTCTGTATTATAGAGCTAAATTGTTGCTTAGATATCTGTTGTCTTAGTGTTCTGCAAATATACAGAGATCAGTATATATTTTTGGGTTTTATAATTTGCACTCTGATTCCTCACATCTCTGTTGAAACTTTCTTCCCCACCCCTCATTGTGGTTTCTATTGCTTGTGTGTTGTTAACTCAAGGTTCCCTTAATTTGAACTGTTAATAGCAGCAGTCTGCATTTAAAGTGGAACAGCCTTACAAGACTTTCTGCAGATATATAGAGCTGAGTATATTTTTCTGCATTATTCTGTATTATAGAGCTAAATTGTTGCTTAGATATCTGTTGTCTTAGTGTTCTGCAAATATACAGAGATCAGTATATATTTTTGGGTTTTATAATTTGCACTCTGATTCCTCACATCTCTGTTGAAACTTTCTTCCCACCCCCTCATTGTGGTTTCTATTGCTTGTGTGTTGTTAACTCAAGGTTCCCTTAATTTGAACTGTTAATAGCAGCAGTCTGCATTTAAAGTGGAACAGCCTTACAAGACTTTCTGCAGATATATAGAGCTGAGTATATTTTTCTGCATTATTCTGTATTATAGAGCTAAATTGTTGCTTAGATATCTGTTGTCTTAGTGTTCTGCAAATATACAGAGATCAGTATATATTTTTGGGTTTTATAATTTGCACTCTGATTCCTCACATCTCTGTTGAAACTTTCTTCCCCACCCCCCTCATTGTGGTTTCTATTGCTTGTGTGTTGTTAACTCAAGGTTCCTTAATTTGAACTCTTAATAGCAGCAGTCTGCATTTAAAGTGGAACAGCCTTACAAGACTTTCTGCAGATATATAGAGCTGAGTATATTTTTCTGCATTATTCTGTATTATAGAGCTAAATTGTTGCTTAGATATCTGTTGTCTTAGTGTTCTGCAAATATACAGAGATCAGTATATATTTTTGGGTTTTATAATTTGCACTCTGATTCCTCACATCTCTGTTGAAACTTTCTTCCCACCCCCCTCATTGTGGTTTCTATTGCTTGTGTGTTGTTAACTCAAGGTTCCCTTAATTTGAACTGTTAATAGCAGCAGTCTGCATTTAAAGTGGAACAGCCTTACAAGACTTTCTGCAGATATATAGAGCTGAGTATATTTTTCTGCATTATTCTGTATTATAGAGCTAAATTGTTGCTTAGATATCTGTTGTCTTAGTGTTCTGCAAATATACAGAGATCAGTATATATTTTTGGGTTTTATAATTTGCACTCTGATTCCTCACATCTCTGTTGAAACTTTCTTCCCACCCCCTCATTGTGGTTTCTATTGCTTGTGTGTTGTTAACTCAAGGTTCCCTTAATTTGAACTGTTAATAGCAGCAGTCTGCATTTAAAGTGGAACAGCCTTACAAGACTTTCTGCAGATATATAGAGCTGAGTATATTTTTCTGCATTATTCTGTATTATAGAGCTAAATTGTTGCTTAGATATCTGTTGTCTTAGTGTTCTGCAAATATACAGAGATCAGTATATATTTTTGGGTTTTATAATTTGCACTCTGATTCCTCACATCTCTGTTGAAACTTTCTTCCCCACCCCCTCATTGTGGTTTCTATTGCTTGTGTGTTGTTAACTCAAGGTTCCCTTAATTTGAACTGTTAATAGCAGCAGTCTGCATTTAAAGTGGAACAGCCTTACAAGACTTTCTGCAGATATATAGAGCTGAGTATATTTTTCTGCATTATTCTGTATTATAGAGCTAAATTGTTGCTTAGATATCTGTTGTCTTAGTGTTCTGCAAATATACAGAGATCAGTATATATTTTTGGGTTTTATAATTTGCACTCTGATTCCTCACATCTCTGTTGAAACTTTCTTCCCCCCCCTCATTGTGGTTTCTATTGCTTGTGTGTTGTTAACTCAAGGTTCCTTTAATTTGAACTGTTAATAGCAGCAGTCTGCATTTAAAGTGGAACAGCCTTACAAGACTTTCTGCAGATATATAGAGCTGAGTATATTTTTCTGCATTATTCTGTATTATAGAGCTAAATTGTTGCTTAGATATCTGTTGTCTTAGTGTTCTGCAAATATACAGAGATCAGTATATATTTTTGGGTTTTATAATTTGCACTCTGATTCCTCACATCTCTGTTGAAACTTTCTTCCCCACCCCCTCATTGTGGTTTCTATTGCTTGTGTGTTGTTAACTCAAGGTTCCCTTAATTTGAACTGTTAATAGCAGCAGTCTGCATTTAAAGTGGAACAGCCTTACAAGACTTTCTGCAGATATATAGAGCTGAGTATATTTTTCTGCATTATTCTGTATTATAGAGCTAAATTGTTGCTTAGATATCTGTTGTCTTAGTGTTCTGCAAATATACAGAGATCAGTATATATTTTTTGGGTTTTATAATTTGCACTCTGATTCCTCACATCTCTGTTGAAACTTTCTTCCCCACCCCTCATTGTGGTTTCTATTGCTTGTGTGTTGTTAACTCAAGGTTCCCTTAATTTGAACTGTTAATAGCAGCAGTCTGCATTTAAAGTGGAACAGCCTTACAAGACTTTCTGCAGATATATAGAGCTGAGTATATTTTTCTGCATTATTCTGTATTATAGAGCTAAATTGTTGCTTAGATATCTGTTGTCTTAGTGTTCTGCAAATATACAGAGATCAGTATATATTTTTGGGTTTTATAATTTGCACTCTGATTCCTCACATCTCTGTTGAAACTTTCTTCCCTCATTGTGGTTTCTATTGCTTGTGTGTTGTTAACTCAAGGTTCCCTTAATTTGAACTGTTAATAGCAGCAGTCTGCATTTAAAGTGGAACAGCCTTACAAGACTTTCTGCAGATATATAGAGCTGAGTATATTTTTCTGCATTATTCTGTATTATAGAGCTAAATTGTTGCTTAGATATCTGTTGTCTTAGTGTTCTGCAAATATACAGAGATCAGTATATATTTTTTGGGTTTTATAATTTGCACTCTGATTCCGCACATCTCTGTTGAAACTTTCTCCCTCACCACCCCTCATTGTGGTTTCTATTGCTTGTGTGTTGTTAACTCAAGGTTCCCTTAATTTGAACTGTTAATAGCAGCAGTCTGCATTTAAAGTGGAACAGCCTTACAAGACTTTCTGCAGATATATAGAGCTGAGTATATTTTTCTGCATTATTCTGTATTATAGAGCTAAATTGTTGCTTAGATATCTGTTGTCTTAGTGTTCTGCAAATATACAGAGATCAGTATATATTTTTTGGGTTTTATAATTTGCACCCTGATTCCTCACATCTCTGTTGAAACTTTCTTCCCCAGCCCCCTCATTGTGGTTTCTATTGCTTGTGTGTTGTTAACTCAAGCTTCCTTTAATTTGAACTGTTAATAGCAGCAGTCTGCATTTAAAGTGGAACAGCCTTACAAGACTTTCTGCGATATATAGAGCTGAGTATATTTTTCTGCATTATTCTGTATTATAGAGCTAAATTGTTGCTTAGATATCTGTTGTCTTAGTGTTCTGCAAATATACAGAGATCAGTATATATTTTTTGGGTTTTATAATTTGCACTCTGATTCCTCACATCTCTGTTGAAACTTTCTTCCCCAACCCCCTCATTGTGGTTTCTATTGCTTGTGTGTTGTTAACTCAAGGTTCCCTTAATTTGAACTGTTAATAGCAGCAGTCTGCATTTAAAGTGGAACAGCCTTACAAGACTTTCTGCAGATATATAGAGCTGAGTATATTTTTCTGCATTATTCTGTATTATAGAGCTAAATTGTTGCTTAGATATCTGTTGTCTTAGTGTTCTGCAAATATACAGAGATCAGTATATATTTTTGGGTTTTATAATTTGCACTCTGATTCCTCACATCTCTGTTGAAACTTTCTTCCCCACCCCTCATTGTGGTTTCTATTGCTTGTGTGTTGTTAACTCAAGGTTCCCTTAATTTGAACTGTTAATAGCAGCAGTCTGCATTTAAAGTGGAACAGCCTTACAAGACTTTCTGCAGATATATAGAGCTGAGTATATTTTTCTGCATTATTCTGTATTATAGAGCTAAATTGTTGCTTAGATATCTGTTGTCTTAGTGTTCTGCAAATATACAGAGATCAGTATATATTTTTGGGTTTTATAATTTGCACTCTGATTCCTCACATCTCTGTTGAAACTTTCTTCCCCACCCCCTCATTGTGGTTTCTATTGCTTGTGTGTTGTTAACTCAAGGTTCCCTTAATTTGAACTGTTAATAGCAGCAGTCTGCATTTAAAGTGGAACAGCCTTACAAGACTTTCTGCAGATATATAGAGCTGAGTATATTTTTCTGCATTATTCTGTATTATAGAGCTAAATTGTTGCTTAGATATCTGTTGTCTTAGTGTTCTGCAAATATACAGAGATCAGTATATATTTTTGGTTTTATAATTTGCACTCTGATTCCTCACATCTCTGTTGAAACTTTCTTCCCACCCCCTCATTGTGGTTTCTATTGCTTGTGTGTTGTTAACTCAAGGTTCCCTTAATTTGAACTGTTAATAGCAGCAGTCTGCATTTAAAGTGGAACAGCCTTACAAGACTTTCTGCAAATATATAGAGCTGAGTATATTTTTCTGTATTATTCTGTATTATAGAGCTAAATTGTTGCTTAGATATCTGTTGTCTTAGTGTTCTGCAAATATACAGAGATCAGTATATATTTTTTGGGTTTTATAATTTGCACTCTGATTCCTCACATCTCTGTTGAAACTTTCTCCCCCCCCCACATTGTGGTTTTTATTGCTTGTGTGTTGTTAACTCAAGGTTCCTTTAATTTGAACTGTTAATAGCAGCAGTCTGCATTTAAAGTGGAACAGCCTTACATGACTTTCTGCAAATATATAGAGCTGAGTATATTTTTCTGTATTATTCTGTATTATAGAGCTAAACTGTTGCTTAGATATCTGTTGTCTTAGTGTTCTGCAAATATACAGAGATCAGTATATATTTTTGGGTTTTATAATTTGCACTCTGATTCCTCACATCTCTGTTGAAACTCCCCCCCATTGTGGTTTCTATTGCTTGTGTGTTGTTAACTCAAGGTTCCCTTAATTTGAACTGTTAATAGCAGCAGTCTGCATTTAAAGTGGAACAGCCTTACAAGACTTTCTGCAAATATATAGAGCTGAGTATATTTTTCTGTATTATTCTGTATTACAGAGCTAAATTGTTGCTTAGATATCTGTTGTCTTAGTGTTCTGCAAATATACAGAGATCAGTATATATTTTTTGAGTTTTATAATTTGCACTCTGATTCCTCACATCTCTGTTGAAACTTTTCCCCACCCTCCCTCCCTGTTCTGGAAGTAGTTTAAATTTAGTGGCTATTGCAGTGCCCGCCCCACTGTAGATTTGATCTAGGACACTCCCCCAGTCCCATCTCTTTACTGCATTCTACCTAATAAACCCTTTCTGCACTTGCTTTTAGTCCTTTTTAATTTAATTACATTTTTTCAAACTGTGTGTGGACTAATATTGCTATATACTCAAGTGTGCCAGCTTGTACTGCATGTGAATTGTTTTTACTACTGTTTTTGCTACTTTTCTGAAAAAAATTGTAAGCCTGTTTCCTACCTTTCCTGTAATTAGTGTTCCAGATACAGATTTGCTGTATCCAGGACTATTTGTAAGCTTCTGAGCCCCCAAGCCTTTCTGTGTTGGAGGGAAGCCTTCTAGCTTATCAGTGGGAGTGGTAAGCTCTAGGTAACCTATCTACCACATAAGGAGTGGTTCTGGCCCAGAATTTGTAGTTATTGGCCATTTGGGTGGTCTTCCATCTCTCTCAACTTTCTGATTTGAAGGCCTGCATTTGCACTTGTTTCTGTCCTGTAACTCCTGGGCCCATCTCATTTGCTCACTCAAAAAAAAAAAAAAAATCTGCTTTTACTGTATTTGTGTTTCTTCCTACTTTATTTTGCTTTTGCATCATCTTAAAAGTACTCAGTTGTCTTAATTACTGCTTGGTGTAACTCATTCTAAGCCTTTTAGTTTAAGCATTTCGGCTTCAGACCAGTTGTTTTACATTAGGAAGGTTTGTGGTCTGCACTGTGGTGGCAGGACAGGTAGCTTACATCCTTCTAAGTTGGGAACTGCTGATTGAGGGCTCAGTGTCTGTTATTCTAAAAGTGTATTAATTCTGTTTTAAGCACTTGGGCTTCAGACCAGTTATTTTACATTAAAAGGGTTTGTGGTCTGCACTCTTGTGAGAGGAGAGGCTGGACTCTGCCCTTCTAGCTGGGAATTTCTGGTTAAAGGCTTATAGTGCCTGCATATCTAAACTGCTTCTTACTGAAATTGGTACACCTTGTTTGCTGTAACATAGACTAGATCCAGGCCTGCTGAATCTAGCTTTGTTTGTATAACCTGAGCACTAATCCAGGCATTCTTTAAAGTATTCAATTGTATTTATTACTGCTTGGTAGTAACTTGATTAAAGTGTAGCTATCATTCTAAGTCTTTTGGATTAAGCACTTGGGCTTCAGACCAGTTGTTTTACATTAGGAAGGTTTGTGGCCTGCACTGTGGTGGCAGGACAGGTAGCTTACATCCTTCTAAGTTGTGAACTGCTGATTGAGGGCTCAGTGTCTGTTATTCTAAAAGTGTATTAGTTCTGGTTTAAGCACTTGGGCTTCAGTCCAGTTATTTTACATTAAGAAGGTTCGTGGTCTGCACTCTTGTGGGAGGAGAGGCTGGACTCTGCCCTTCTGAGCTGGGAATTTCTGGTTAAAGGCTTATAGTGCCTGTATATTTGAACTGTTTCTTACTGAAATTGGTACACCTTGTTTGCTGTAGCATAGACTAGATCCAGGCCTGCTGAATCTAGCTTTATTTATGTGCTGCTTGTTTGTTTGCTTGTTATTTCCCTGAAACGCTAATTCCACCTAAAACGCGGCTTTTCAGCGCTTCAGTGGATCCCTAGTGATATCTGCATTGCTTACTGTACTTATTTCCTTGTTTCACTTGAAAGAAAGTTACTGTTTGTCATTTTTGCATTTAAGTTACCTGAAACACATTGCATTTAAGTTACCTGGCACTTGCTCACTAAAGCAATTATATAAGTCAGCACTAAGATATTAAAAGCACTACACCCTCACAAACTCCCCTTGAGTACCTCATTCCCCATTGGCCCTTTTTTTCAATTATAAAGGAATTCCAATACTATTCTAGCATGTCCAAAGGTCAGTTGTCAATCTCCTCTCTGGTCCAGCTGGTGAATCTGGGAATCTAGAGGCAATGTTACAACTGCCTCATGTACACAGACAACCCTCTCCTCCTCCCAACAAATCCCAGCACATGTGAGAGATGCAACCATATAGCCATACTGGAGGCTAAGCTCTCTCAACTCAGTACTGGTGAAACCAGTCAGGAGGAGAAGGAAACCACACTCACTACAATTCCATTCTCACATAGACCTACCACGACAGCAAACCAAACACATAAACACACAAAAACATACTTGGAGGCTCTAAATAAAAATCTGCCTAAGCAGCAGAGACCTCCAAAGCAGACACCCAAGCAACCGCTACCCCAAAACAAAACATGTGCAACACATAGCTCACAAAGCCAGTGTGCCAGACAGTCACAGCCCTTAAGGCTAAACAACACACCTGATACACTTGTAATAGGTGACTCTATCGTCAGGCACACTGACGTCCCGCTCACCAGGCTGAACAAGGAGAAGGTCATGGTGAGCTACCTGTCGGGCGCTAGGATCCGCCACATAACACAAGCACTCAGGTCACTCCAAGGCAAGTACAAATATGACTCAGTCATTGTCCATGCTGGTGTGAATGACCTGAGACGTACCTCCCTGGACTACATGAAAAGAGACATAGAGGAGCTCTATGAGCATGTAGCCCAGGCCGGTATGACCCTGAGCTTGAGTAGCATCTTGCCCTCACCAAGAATGATGCCACAATATGAAGACAAGATGATCAATTTCAACAATTGGCTTAAGTATTGGTGTCATTCAAAGAGGATCCAATGCCTGTCAGCCTGGGATGACATGCTCCACAAGCCACGATGCTTCACTAGGGACGGCTTGCACCTGTCACCCCTGGCCTTTCGGATATTGGCAAAGGCTCTTGCTACCCCCATAGTGCCTTTTTTAGGCAAGGCTCAAAAGACAAACCCACCTCCATAGGAATCACAAGGGATAAGAAACTAAGAGTAATGCTACTCAATGCCAGAAGTCTAAACCTCAAGATGCATGCACTTGAAACTCTCCTTAGCATGGAGAACATCGATATCTGTGCAGTAACAGAAACCTGGTTCAAGGCTCCCAAGAGCACCCCAGCACTACCAGGTTATACCTCATACCATGCTTTTCGGCCCCAAAACTTGGACCGTACCACAAAAGGAGGGGGAGTATCAATATTCATCAAAGATACTCACACCTCCAGGTTGGTGGCACAGCACGAATCATCAGAGACTATCCATGTGCAACTAACAGTGGGTAAAACTGCCTTCCAGTTTATAGCCTGCTACAGACCACCCTCCCAAACCCAGGAACCCCACTCGGCCTTCCTGAGAACACTGGAAAATATGAAGGTCTCTCCAAACACCATTATATTGGGCGACTTCAACTACCCAAACATAGACTGGGAGCATTACTCTAGCTCCAACACCCTAGCCCAAAGGTTCCTAGAATTTATAAACTCAAATGCTACAGAACAACTTGTTGCCACTCCCACAAGAGGGGAAAACATACAGGACCTGATCATCACCAACATGGGGACTCTATGCTCCAGACCAGAAGTGTATCCCTCACTGGTAAGACCAGACCATAAACTAATCTCACTGGATATTCACATCCCGACTCCACCCCCTGCCCTGAAAACCACAGTGAAAAATTTCTCTAAAGCAAATTTCACACTCCTCAAAACCGAGGTGGAATCCTTCAAAGCCCCCGGGCCTTTGAAAAATATGGCCCAGACTGCAGAATCCTTTATAAATGCATTCTATGAACACCTTCAGGAAAGCATGGATCATGCAATCCCAAATTAAACCAAGACCCAATCCTCCAAAGGCAGACGTCCTGTCTGGTGGACCCCAGCCATAAACAAACTATACAATAGAAGGAGGAAGCTACTACATGATAGAGCAAAATCCCAAAAAGGGAAGGCATCTCTGATCAGTATTAGCAAAAAACTACGGGCACTCATAAAATCGTCTAAGGCCAGCTTCGAGAGAAAAATGGCACAGGACACTAAGGATAAACACAAGGCTTTCTTTAGTTATGTTAGGAACCTGGGTGGGAATTCCCAGATATGCTCAGAATTAGTCCAAAATGACAAAAATACACGAACCCACAGACATTGCCAACATCCTAGCTGACAGGTTCAGCGCAAACTTCTCCCCACCAAAAGGGCAAATATTTATCCCAGCAGAGTGCTGCCCCCCTGACATCTCAGATGCTCAGGTAAGAGCTGCCCTCTACAAAGCAAAAAACACAGCATCAATGGGAACAGACGGTGTCCCGGGCTGCGTCCTACATGAACTCCAAGAAGAGCTAAACCCAAACATAAAACTACTGTTCAATCTCAGCCTTACTACAGGATATGTACCCAAAGAGTGGCATACAGCAACAGTGGTCCCTCTCCACAAAGGTGGTGCCTCAATGGATCCTGGAAACTATCGCCCCATAAGCCTGACAAGCTTGGTCTGCAAAGCTATGGAAAGGATCATCATGGACCTCATAAATAAAGATATTGGGGACCTACAGACACTGGATCCTACCCAGTTCGGCTTTGTTAAGGGCAGATCCTGCCTCGTAAACCTGGTTAATTTCTTTGAAACAGTCACCAAGGCCATTGACGAGGGGAAGGTGGTCCACACAGCCTACCTGGACCTCACCAAAGCCTTCGATACAATACCCCACTTGGGCATTATAGATAAGCTCACCAGCTTAAATATAAACCCCTATGTCACTAGATGGGTTGCAAACTGGCTCAAGGACAGAACCCACATGGTTAGAATTGCTGGAGCCATGTCAGACTCCAAACCAGTTACAAGTGGCGTCCCACTAGGCTCAGTCCTGGGACCTCTCTTGTTCGGTATATATTTTCTCGGAGGTACAGGCCAACACGGAAGGACTGTGGCTGACTAAGTCCGCAGATGACTGCAAACTGGGCACCATAATCGACTCTCCAGCCGACACAAGCATCCTCCAAAAGGGCCTCATAGAAACAGACAACTGGTGCCAGAGCCATGGCCTCAAGCTAAACGCCAAAATGTGTATAGTCATCCCCTTTGGAAAAAAACAAAGTGCCCACAAATTACCACATAGGTGGTAATCCATTAAGTACAGAAGAAGTAATTAGGGACCTGGGGACCCAAGTTGATAGCAATCTCTCATTTGACAACCACGTGGCCAAAGTGGTTAGAAAAACATTTTATATAGCCCACCTAATCATGAAGGGATTCACATCTAGATCAGGGGAGGTCATCGTGCCTCTTTACTCATCCCTCATCAGGCCCATAATTGAGTACAATGCCCCTTTTGGGATGTACCTTACCAGACACCTGCAGCAACTGGAAAGACCCCAAGAGGATCATATGGCTCAAACAGATGCCATATGCTGCCCGGTTAAAGAAACTCCAGCTCTACTCAGTGGCATACCGCCTGCTCAGAGGCGATCTGTACCTGACGTATAAAGCCATGTCCAACCCAGAATTAATGGACATGCTGCACCTCAGAAAATCCAAATCCCATCGAGCTATGCACTCGAGAGACTTGAACCGCAGCACTGAAATAAATAGGACATGCTGGAGGGACAGATTCATAACCCAGAGGCTCCCTTCACTCTGGAATAAAATCCCAGTCCAGGTTAGGCAGAGTCCCTCATTGACTCTCTTCAAGAGGAATCTTGATGAGTGGATGGGAGATCGTAGGTTTACCCCGGGTATCACTTCTGTGTCACTGTTAGACAGAGGCACAGTATACTAACCTTGAAAACGGGCATAGCAAAATTAATTTAAAATGGGTGGCGAAAGCCATACACACTCTGGCTAGGCTTATAAATGCCCTAGGGCAGATAGCCTAGTATGAACCTATGAACCTATGATGATGTATATCAGCATCAACCTCCCTTTCCACATTTTTTACATGGGATTCATAGGGCTGGCCTTAGGTAAACTAGCGCCTTAGGCAAAAAGGCTACATGGCACCGCCCCCTGCTACCAACCCATCTTGGCCTATTCAAACTATCTAGATCACTTTACTTTTCTTCAATTTATTCCTTCATTTATTCATTCCTTCATTCAACATGTACTATTAAGTATGACAGGACTCTGATAACTATGGAGGAAACAACTGCATTAAGCCATGGGGATTCCAGATGCTCTGAGGTGCATTTTTGTGTTTTTTTTTTTTAACAGCCTTTTTCATCCACTGATAGCCTGAACTAAAAATCATGATCAAAGAAAGAAATGCAGTTGTACTCTTTGACTTTTTTTTTTTTTTTCATGCATCTTTTCTGCATATCTTAATTGAGCAAGACTTTACTGTAACAACTGCAGTTGAAATAACTGTATTAAGTCAGAGGTCTGGAGCTGCTAGGTTCTGAAAGCTATGAGATTTCTAGATGCTCTGAGGTGCATTTTAGAGATTTTTAAACAACCTTTTCATCCAATGATTATCTGAACAAAGATAATAGCGAAAGAAATTCAGTCTTACTCTTTAATTTTGTTGTTTCCTGCATCCTTTCAGCACATCCTAATTAGCCAAGACTACACTGTGATAGTTATAGTGGAAATAATACATGGAGGCTGGGGGATGGTTTAATGGTTAACATGTTTACCTCACAAACACAAGATCCAGGGTTTGATTCTCATCTTTCAAAGGGAAATTAGCTAGGCCTAAAATGGCTAGCCTACAACTAACCTATGAATAACTGAAATTCAGCAGGGTGTCTGGGGACGACCAGGCCCCCAGAAGCCATCAGGTTTCTAGATATTCTGATATGCATTTTAAAGGTTTTAAACAACCTTTTCACCCAATGATAGCCTGAAGGAAAACAATGCTTAAGGAAAGAAATGTAGTCTTTGCTTCTTCTAGCATCCTTTCAACACATTCTGAACAACACTATCCTGTATTAACTAAATTACGCTGGGGGCTGCTAGGTGCCAGAAGCCATGGGCTTATGGATACTGTGAGGGGCATTTTAGTGCTTTTTTTCCAATATTTTAATCCAACAAAAGCCTGTATAAAATATGCATATGGAAAAGAAATTCAGTACTACCTTTGTTTTTTTTTTATTTCAGGGATGAAATATGTTGTATCCAGGTTTTAATGCTAAAAGCTCATCAAACACCACCTTACAATAAACTGAGAAGACATATGCTTATGAGGATGCATGCATCATATCTAGGAATAGCACCTGCCACCTCACCTCAATACGGATACCCACTTTCTATGTATTCCCCTCTGATGTTAAATTTGGATTAAAATTAAAACATAAATGTCTATCGTACTTATATATAGCATTCCTCTTCATCTCCTACCCCCAAAAAACAGCCATCTGCTGTGTACCCTTCTAATGTCAGACTGGGACAAAATTGAAAAAAAAAAAAAAACAAACAGAACATAACATACTTGCTGACAGACCTATATAAACAGCATGCTTATTTATTCTCCCACAAAAAACAAAAAACAACAAATTGTATATGCATCAGATGTTTGATTGTGAGGAAAATGAAAAAAAGTAATTGCAACAATATTTACAGCTTGCTACTTTTAGAGACAGTACACTACTTATGCACCCCTTTGAAGTTTGTGAGGAAAGTTAAAGAAATAATAACCAAACTGTCCTCATCACAACACAAGACAGTGTCCTCTGAGGTTTGGGACGAATGTTAAAGAAATAATGACATCATCCCAGCATCCCCCACAAGTCCAGAGACCTTTTGTATACACCTATGAGCAGGGCAGCTTTTAACCTAGGTGGGGGTCCATGACAGATGGGATTACTAAGTCCATACCAAAATTCACTTATGCAGCCTTGTGCGTGGGGGCTACCAGTCGCCAGAAGTTCTGAAGGTCTGGGTATTCTGTGATGCATTCATCCCTTTATTATTATTATTATTTTTTTTTTTTGAGAGAAAGAGAAATGACTGTTAAACAGAGCAAGTAACAACTTGGTCAGTTACTTTTATCCAAACAAATTGCACCAAGCAGTTATAACCACTTCTGTGTACAATTCAGACGTCTGATCATTATAAGAGGATGACTGTGTAATGAATTTCACCTTTGTTCCAAAGAAACAGTTGTCACACATTAAAATATTGTACCTTACTTCAAATAATCACATTAGTCCTGCAAAACCAAAATAATAAACAAACAGCAGCAGCTAGATGGTCATTCTCCTTCACAGAAGACATCCACAGCAATTATATCTACTCTATCTATGCATATCAGGCATCCAGTAAATAGCTTGTCTTACTTCTCACAAATGCACACTAGTCCTGCTATTACAGACAGTGACTGTTTTGACTGAGCAAATAAGAGGTTCAGTTACTTTCATCCCTCCAACACCACCACCCCCCCACCCAGCAATTATAGCCATGATGTTTGATGGTGATGTAATATTATTTTATCTCCATTGTCCACACAAACAAGTTGCCACAAGTATTCCAATCCAATTTGCTCCACACAAATTACAAACCCACATTAAGTTTGCCAGAAATGTTTGGTTGGTCACTGCCAGCAAAGCAGTAAAAATTGTAATTGCACTACCCATCATTCCATTCTTCTTAAATCAAATATTGCCCAAAAATATCTGATTGATCACTACCAGCGTTATTTACAAATAATAGATGAACCTAGCCACCAGAGATGTACCCAGCCACTGGGGATAAACCCAGCCACTGGGGATGCACAAGTCAGTGCATTTCTTTGTGCTGGTCCCAAGCCTGGATAACTAGGGATGATTACATCAGGAAGGGCATCCAGTGTAAAACTTTTGCCAAATGACATATGCTTGAGAACAATACAGATTTCTATACCAGGTCAGTTGAGGCCCGGGTTAACAACAACTGCCACCAGTACTGTTAGCCAACAGGGTGTTGGTGGAAATTGGGCTACTGTTGGCTGAAGGAGAAGGAGAAGAAGAGGGGGAAGGCATGCCTGAAGGCAGGAAGAGAGGAGAAAGGTTAAGACTGTGGTAGTGAGGGTAAGAACTTTCAATGTTGGCAGTATGACTGGTATAGGGAGAGAGCTAGCTGGTATGATGGAGAGAAGCAAGGTTGATATATTGTGCATGCAAGAGACCAGATGGAAGGGGAGTAAGGCCAGGTGCATCAGAGGTGCTTTCAGAATTGTTCTATCATGGTGTGGATGGGAGGAGAAATGGGGTAGGACTTATCCTGAAGGAACACTATGCCAAGAGTGTTTTGGAGGTGAAAAAAGTGTCAGATAGAGTGATGTTTATGAAGCTGGAAATTGATGGTGTGATGATAAATCTTGTTAGTGCATATGATCTGCAAATTGGGTGTGTGATGGATGAGAAAGAAAAATTTTGGAGTGAGTTGGATGAAGTGGTGATGAGTGTACCCAAGGGTGAGAGACTCATGATTGGAGTGGACTTCAATGGGCATGTTGATTAAGGGAAGAGAGGGGATGAGGAAGTGATGGGCAGGTATGGTGTTAAGGAGAGGAATGCAGAAGGTCAGATGGTAGTGGATTTTGCGAAAAGGATGGACATGGCTGTGTTGAATATGTATTTTAACAAGAGGGAGGAGCATAGGGTGACATACAAGAGTGGAGGAAAATGTACACAGGTGGATTATATCCTATGCAGGAGGGCCAGTCTGAAGGAGATTGAAGAGTGTAAAGTGGTGGCAGGGGAAAGTGTAGTTAGGCAGCTAAGGATGGTGGTCTGTAGGATGACATTGAAGAGGAAGAGGAGTGTGAGGGCAGCACCAAGGATCAAATGGTGGAAGTTGCAAAAGGGTGATTGTGAGGTGGAGTTCAGAGAAGAGTTAAGACAGGCACTGGGTGGCAGTGAAGAGTTACAGAATAGATGGGTAACTACAGCAGAGATGGTAAGGGAGACAGCTAGAAAGGTGCTTGGTGTGACATCTGGACAGAGGAAGAAGGACAAAGAGACCTGTTTGTGGAATGAGGAAGTACAGGAGAGTATACAAAGAAAGAAGGTGGTGAAGAAGAAGTAGGATTGTCAGACAGATGAAGACAGTAGACAGGAGTATAAGGAGATGAGGTGCATGGCAAAGAAAGAGGTGGTGAAGGCTAAGGATAAGGTGTATGGAGAGTTGTATGAAAGGTAGGGCACTAAGGAGGGAGAAAAGGACCTGTACCGATTGGCTAGACAGAGGGATCAAGCTGGAAAAGATGTGCAGCAGGTAAGGGTGATAAAGGATAATAATGGAAATGTACTCACAAGCATGGAGAGTGTGTTGAGCAGAAGGAAAGATTACTTTGAGGGAATGATGAATGAAGAGATTGAGAGAGAGAAGGTTGGATGATGTGGGGTGAGTGAATCAGGAAGTGCAATGGATTAGCAAGGAGGAAGTAAGGACAGCTATGAAGACGTTGAAGAATGGAAAAGCTGCTGGTCCAGATGACATACCTGTGGATGCATGGATGTATTTAGGAGAGATGGCAGTGGAGTTTTTAATCAGACTGCTGAAATCTTGAAAACTGAGAGGATGCCTGAGGAGTGGAGAAGAAGCATTTTGGTACTGATTTTTAAGAATAAGGGTGATGTGCAGAGCTGTAGTAACTATAGAGGGATAAAATTGATCAATCACAGCATGAAGTTATGGGAAAGAGTAGTGGAAGGTAGGTTAAGAAGGCATGATATGATTATCAATCAGCAGTATGGTTTCATTCAGGGAAAGAGCACTACAGATGTGATGTTTGCTCTGAGAGTGTTGATGGAGAAGTACAGAGAAGGTCAGAAGGAGATGCATTGTGTCTTTGTGAACATATTACGGCAAGACAGACTATCCAAAAATGGTGATGATGTAGCTATCTTATACTCAGGACATCTTAACCTTACCCCCATCTCAATCTTCCTCCCAGAATTCTCTCCTGCAGAACTCATCTTCCTTAACTGCCACCTTAATCCACATAAGAAAATTGCAATTGCATCCATTTATATCCCCAAGGTAATAATATTCCATTACTTGAATCTATACTAACCTGGACTTCCCAGAATATATCATATGAAACAATACTACTTGGGGATTTCAACATTGACTGCAACAAACTCTACCCCCCTCCCCTAATCTTAGTATTAATTTTTCTGGGTTCAGCCAACTTATTTCTACTCCCACCCATATCAACAAGAACTCCAGCTCCATACTAGACTGGATCTTAACTTCTAATTCTAATCAATACCAGAATCCCAGTACTCTACCCGACTCTTTAAGTGATCACCTCCCAATCACTATACAAAGGATACCACCTCATACCTCTAAAACCCATCTTTATAGAGACTGCCAAAACCTCTCAAATTTCAATGCAGAAAAGTTCAACCAACTATTGTCTCTCATAGACTTGTCCCACCTTTTCAACTTTCCCCCTAAACAAAGCTGTTCATGAATTTAATATTTTTCTAAATATCCAAAACTCTCTCGCTCCTATAAGAAAAATTAGGATCAAATCTAATCCCGCACCCTAGCTCTCCAAACATACCCTCTCCACCATGAAGCTCAGAGACTGCACCTGGAAAAAATGGTCAAAGTCTAAGTCTCCCACCCTCTTCCTCAAATTTAAAGAACTAAGAAACCTTACAAAAAAATCATCGTCCAAGACAAGAAAAATTACTACCTAGAGGCTCAATCCACCCATACTTCCAAACCTAAAAAATTTTGGCACTCCATAAATAATATTCTCCACCCAGGAAAACCTTCTACCCCTAACCTTTTCCCTGATAAATCTCCTATAGAAATAGCCACCCTAATAAACAACTTCTTCATAGACTCAATCCGCAAACTAATCCCTCCTGACACCAGCCATTCTCATAACCCCACCCCTACCTCCACCAATCCCCATTCCACCTTTTCCTCTGAAACCAGTTCCCACAGCCTACATAAAATCCCTTCTATTGAAGCTTAAACCATGCTCTCCCTCATTTGACAATTTGCCCCCCCTATTTCTCAAACTTGCGGCCAATACCATACCTTATCCAGTATCCATCCTTATAATCTGCTTCATTAAAGAATCCATAGTCCCAGACATTTGGAAATCCTTCCATACAATTTCACTTCATAGTCCCAGACATTTGGAAATCCTTCTATACAATTTCACTTCATAAAGGAGATAACTCCACCGACCCAGCTAATTTCCACCCTATAGCCATCCTCTCACCTCTTTCTAAAATCCTAGAAAAATGCACTCACTGTCAGCTTCTCAAATACTTACTCCAGGAAAATCTCCTCACCCCCTCTCAACATGAGTTTAGGGTCCACCACAGCACCTCCACTGACATTCTTTCTTTTACACAGACCATAGCCAAAGCCAGGGATGACAACAAACTAGTGTCATGCCTATTCTTTGACCTCTCTAACGCATTAAACATGGTCTCCCACCCTAAGCTTTTTAACAAACTAACCAAACTCAACCTATCTGCTTCCACTATTAACTGGTTCTCTAGCTATCTTACTAACCGGCAGCAATCTGTTAGATGGATGTCCACCTGCTCTCCCTTCTTACGTACCAACATACGTGTTCCCTAAGGATCTGTCCTAGGCCACCTCCTCTTTAATATTTTTACTAATAACCTTCACTCCGCTTGCTGCACATCTACTCTAATCCAATATGCAGATGACTCTACTCTTATCAGCCTCTCCAACAACCCTACTGATCTTCACTCCCTGACACAAACCTCACTCAACACCATTGAACCCTGGATAATCAAAAATCAACTTATCTTTAACCCCCCCCCCCCAAAAAAAAACAAGCTACTCCTCTTTCTCCCAAAATCAATGGCCAGTCTTAGGACATTCTTTTCTATCTCTTCCTTAGATAACACGATAATACATGCAGAACTGCTGGGGGTCACTACTGATGATCAACTGAAATTTGACATTCACATACAACAGTCCATAAAAAAGGCCAACCAAAAACTTGGACTGTTGTACAGAAACAAAAAATTCTTACCTGTTGCTTGTAGGACCTCCCTTGCCCAAGCCTACCTCCCCCCTTGCCTTCTCTATGCCTCCCCTATTTGTATTCACCTCCAAGCAAACCTTTTAACTAAACTCTATCAAACATATAACCAAATAGTTAGATTGGGTCTATATTATCCCAGCAAAAGTGCTGTTGTGTGAATACAAAAAGAGCAACACAAATACATCGAAATGCGTTTGAGCATTTCAATGTATTTGTCATAGGGCAAGGAGGTAGTTGGCCAACTACCTGGAGTTGCCCTTTCTGTTGCTATAGTGCGATCTCGGAGTTGGTATATTAAGGTGGAGGGGTGTGGGGGGGCACAGTCCCCCACCTATTTATGCTTTGAAGCCCCTACCTATTTATGCTTTTAATTTAGTTTTTTTCGCAAACGGACGCATTATTTTTTTCCCTAGGAAAAAATTTGATTTTGCGGCCGTTTGCTTTCGTGCATTATGTGTCGACTTTTATATAGTCGCACATTTGCACTTTCGCTGGAATAATATAGACCTGTTAGACTTGCCTGCAACCTTCTGTACAAATCCCACCATTGTCTTGCCCTCAAACAACTTCAATGGCTTGAATTCACAAACGTCTACTACTATCTCACCTTCAACTGACACACTCTTTACTATATGAACCTGCCAACTGCCCCTCCCTATCTACCCTCTTATCCCCTTACAAACCTTCTCGATCTCTTCACAGCACTGACCAAAACCTACTGGATACCTACAGACCAAATGAAACCATAGTCAAATTATCCTACAAATGCTCTATGTCTCAAACTTGGAACAAGCTCCCTAATCATCTACGCTCTAGCCACTCTCCCAATATTTTCAAAAGAGAACTGAAGAGTTACCTGGCCAACTCTCCATCTTGTACCTGTCACCACACCACCTAACTATAACCCTCCCAATTTCTCTAGAGCACATATTTACATGTTGCTTTTATATCCACCAATTAATTGTTGATTGCCCTTATTTAATGATTTCATGATACTATGTACATTAAATCTTCTATATAATATATGTATATATTGTATACCTTTGTAGATATTTGCATCACATTTCTTTGATTCTAATGATTGTAGTAGTGCTATAATTTTTGTAACTTGTTTTCTTTATATGGAGCTTTCCTCCTCATGTCTCCACTGAAAATGGGCCACCAGCCCAGTGGACCATCCCGGTTAACAAAGGACAAACAAATAAATACAGAGAGCATATGACATGGTGCCTAGAGAAGTTGTGGTATTATATGAGGAAGTTGGGAGTGGCAGAGTAGTATGTAAGAGTGGTACAGGATATGTACGAGGGTAGTATGACAGTGGTGAGGTCTGTGGTAGGAGTGACAGATGCGTTTAAGGTGGAGATGGGATTACATCAAGGATCAGCTCTGAGAACTTTCTTATTTGCAATAGTGATAGACAGGTTGACAGATGAGATCAGACAGGAGTCCCAGTGGAGTATAATGTTTTGCAGGTGACATTGTGATCTATAGTGAGAGTAGGGAACAGGTTGAAGAGCCTGAAGAGGTGGAAATATGCTCTAGAGATGAGAGAAATGAAGGTTAGCAGGACTAAGACAGCATATATGTGTGTGAATGAGAGGGAGGACAGAGAAATGGTGAGTATGCAGGGAGTAGAGTTGGTGAAGGTGGATGAGTTTAAATACTTGGGATCAACAGTTCCAAGTAATGGTGAGTGTGGTAGAGAGGTGAAGAAGAGAGTACAGGCAGGGTGGAGTGGGTGGAGAAGAGTGTCAGGAGTGATTTGTGACAGACAGGTATCATTAAGAGTAAAATGGAAGGTATACAAGAGGGTAGTGAGACCAGCTATGTTATATGGGTTGCAGATGGTGCACTGTCAAAAAGGCAGGAGTCAGAGCTGGAGGTGGCAGAGTTAAAGATGTTAAGACTTGCACTGGGTGTGACAAGGATGGACAGGATTAGGAATAAGTATATTAGAGGGTCAGCCCAGGTTGGACGGTTTGGAGACAAAGCCAGAGAGGTGAGATTGCGTTGGTTTGGACATGTGCTGAGGAGGGATGTAGAGTATATTGGGAAAAAGATGCTAAGGATGAAGCTACCAGGTAACAGGAAAAGAGGAAGGCCTAAGATGAGGTTTATGGATGTTGTGAGAGAGGACATGCAGGTGGTTGGTGTGACAGAGCAATATGCAGAGGACAGGAAGAAATGGAAACAGATGATCCGCTGTGGCGACCCCTAATGGGAACAGCCGAAAGAGAAGAAGAAGTAATAACACTTCTCTCCATACCTGTCAAGTGTACCTCCTTATAAGGAATGTTCCTCATTCTGAGTCTTAAAAAGTCCATGTGCCTCGACGTTACTCATTGAAAGAGTCCATCACATTTAACCACTGTCTGAGCTTCCTTGCTGAAGTTGTTAGCTAAGTGGTAGGTGTTACACATTTTTAACCATTTGTTTCACATAATGATAAGTAGTGCTCTAGGTTTATGAATGGGAAGGTTGAGAGCTATGCCTCTCTCACGCACATCATGCCATTTTCCTGCTCTATGTCAATCTTACAAATAACAAGGATGTGAAAAACTACTTCAGCTTCAGGCACCTTCATGCCAATATTTAAACATTGCAGGATCTGTATGAGGTCAAAAGAGTACAGACAGACCTCCCAAAGTGAACACAACTGACTTGAGTCAAGTCATTTGAGCATTTGCTGTGCCATGGGCATATATTTTTTTTGTAGGCGCACTTTATTTATATCCCAAGTGGATAAACAAACTGGTAATAGCAAAAAAAAGCACACTGGTGTAGCCCAGATAAAATCACCAACCTTTATTGAAAGTAGCACAAAAGCTCCACTGGCTAAGTGCTTTCAGCCTGGTAGGGCATCTTCAGAGTCAGTCAACAAGTTTCATCAAAGTCTTTATAAACACCTTTCAATCATCAATGTAATCAAATCTAATTGAATAACAATGAATCAGTCACCTCATAACCTTTTGTGAATTAACCCTATGGTTGTTCATGAAAATCCTTTTTCTGTAGTATTTAGGAATCAATTGTTGCTTATGATACACAATAGTATAAGGTAATAAGGTAGTAGTACATATCCTACTATTTGATATTCAAACATAAATTGATTAGTAAAAAATAAAATTAATATTTACTTGTGGTTCCATTTTTAGTATTACTATTCTTTATGATCCACTTTATTGTTATTGTATGGATGTTATATTGCCTATATATATATATTTTTACATTCTTATTTTTATTATTCTTCTATTTTTTCAATTTCTCACGGTTCACACTTTTTACATATTAATTTTATTTTTTACTAATCAATTTATGTTTGAATATCAAATAGTAGGATATGTACTACTACCTTATTACCTTATACTATTGTGTATCATAAGGAACAATTGATTCCTAAATACTACAGAAAAAGGATTTTCATGAACAAGCATAGGGTTAATTCACAAAAGGTTATGAGGTGACTGATTCATTGTTATTCAATTAGATTTGATTACATTGATGATTGAAAGGTGTTTATAAAGACTTTGATGAAACTTGTTGACTGACTCTGAAGATGCCCTACCAGGCTGAAAGCACTTAGTCAGTGGAGTTTTTGTACTACTTTCAATAAAGGTTGGTGATTTTATCTGGGCTACACCAGTGTGCTTTTTTGCACTTTATTTATATATTTATTTTTAGAGTAATGCAACAGAAATGGGGAAGTGGGCCCCTGCAAGAATGGTGCCTTAGGTGATTGCCTAGATTTATATATTTATTTTTAGAGTAATGAAACAGAAATGGGGAAGTAGGCCCCTGCAAGAATGGTGCCCAGGGTGATTGCCTAGTTCGCCTGTGTGTAGTGCTCCTGAGAGTTGGGGTATCACATCAACACTGACCATCACCTAGAGCCAATGATTATAATATGTGCATGTATTGATGGTTTTCTTAATATTGTCGGAGTTCTTCTTTAATGCTTTCATAGCCAAACACCACAACAAGATTGTATTCAAAAATGTTTTGCTTTTAGGAGCCATATTGTTGCACTTCATTTAAAATATATTAAAATATATATAGTTTTCCTTGTTACGTAAGTTTGTACACAGGTTTCCTTCTGAGTTCAACATAACGTATTTGTTGCCCTGTGTTAAACCTCTTACCAGAAGCCATTTAGCACACTTCATCTTGACTTGTGTTTTCATTTTCCATGATTATTTTTACAGCTGACAAGTTATACAGCATGCAACCAAACATTCAGCACTGTCAAATTCTTTCATGTTGTCAGTACTATTGCTTCTTTCTTTTTATTTCAATAGAGATTCTAATCACAAAAGTCTAAAAATATGTAAGAAATAGTTCCAGAAGTTTAATGCAAACAGAATATAAATAGATGCTATCCCATGTACTTGCAGTTGTTTCAAATTATATGACATTATAATCCTTAAAAAAAATAAATAAATAAACTGTTCATTTCCCTGCAATATAGTTTTGAAATATAAAATATAAAAAGCAATTATATGGATGAAGGCAGGTCCAAACGAAAACAAACTGTCCAAAATTAGAAGAAAAAATGACCAACACAGCTAAAATTAGTTGTTTAAAGATTTGAGAGGGGGTGATTTTGTAAACAAGACTGAATATGCAGAGGTGAAGTGGATTATCACTATGCAGGCTGACAAGCATTCAAGATTAAATGATATGTATGTATGTGTGTGTGTGTGTGCTTCTTTCGGCTTTTCCCGGTAAAACCAGCACTTAAATCACGTGATCTTTTTTTATTAATTCATTGCTTGTTATAAATAGCTTACCTAGCATTAAAGTTTTAT
This sequence comes from Protopterus annectens, assembly GCF_019279795.1. Lineage (NCBI taxonomy): Eukaryota > Metazoa > Chordata > Ceratodontiformes > Protopteridae > Protopterus > Protopterus annectens. The sequence goes on from NC_056737.1 coordinate 287,907,824, forward strand.
TGCTTTTAACTGTGCTGGTCGGTCTCATTATTCTAATTTTGGATAGTCCTGGAATATACTGAATTTGAAGTTATTCAGTTCTCTCTATAAGAAGAGAAAATTAAACGATCATCTGAATAATAAATGAAGAGCTTCACATCTGCTTTGAAATAAGACCATAAAGACCTTCAAAATGGTTAACACTTTCCAATAACTAAGACATAATGCTTCCTGCATCATATAGATTTTCAGGACAGCAGGTGTTTGGTTTTCCACCAAAATGGTAACTATTCATGTGAAATCTTCTCATGCTCGCTCCTCTGGAGTAAGCGATGCTCGATTTAATTACTACTGCATGCGGGGACAAAATATTTTAGGGAAAAATACACTGTATAAGAACAAAATGCAAAAATAACATTTAAATAATTCTGGTTTGTTGCTTCCCTATGTTATAAGCTCTGTTTGTTTGAATTCAAGCTTTTAAGTTTTGGTAGTTGGGCTGAGGACAAGGTAGCAAAGACTGAGCAGGGCTGCAATAATCTTTATGCAAGAAACGGGGGCTTTGAGTACAAGAAACTGGTGGAGATGAAGTTAAGATTGGCAAACTGAATGATTATGTGCTGAGAACTTTGTCTTAATTATATGAGAAGTTCAGTCATGTGAAAAAGGATTACAAATGAAAGAAGATGTCTAAAATAACAAATCACACTTTTGCCATGTCTGTGCAAAGGCTGCTTTACATGGCAGTAGAAAGGAACATAGCCACATATTTCTTCATCCACAAATTCAGTAGAAGTCAGACTGATTATAGAGTCAGAGCTATATGGATTAACACATTTATTTCGACAGAGCATAATGACAAATTTTCTTCATATAACATTTTAAGCATGCACACCGTTGAAAGTCTGTTATTCTGCGGGCTAGAAAATAACAACATTCATACATAGAAATAAATAAATAAATAAATCAAAGACGACTCCTGTACCTAATGGACAAACTAACCAAACTAGGGTACTGGATGAATGAGGTAGAACTTCATACGCAGCAAAAGAAACAGAAATCTGGCAATACTGCTAGGTACTAATGCAGCTTGGCTAACACGACATGCTATGCAGCATGGCCTAAGATGCTTGCCTGCATCAGGTAAAGGAGGTCAAAGATTTATAGCAAAGAAGTAATACTTTATTTGTGCAGTTCACTAAGAGTACAGTTAGAATAATATTTCAGAAGTCATATCCAAAGTTCTATAATGCAAGACAAAAGGAGACCAAGACAACAATAGTGAAATAGTAGTGCAAACAACTAAAACATATTCTTCTTCAGACATAAAAACAGAAAAGGAGTAGGTGCCCTAAAAATAATAGACAAATATATTTAAATATCAAATTAGCAGAATGATGCTGTTCTGTACTGTCAAGGCAGTTGTCTTGCAGACAGAATGACTTTTCTTTTCTAGTTGCATTAAATTATTTTTACTTATCATGTTTTCGCTCTAAGATACTGCAGAGCATTTTAAAAAGCTCTGTATAGCATGTTCTTGTCTTAACCGTTGGCTGAAAATGTTGTTTACACTTTATAAATATTGTACAGACAGGTTATTTGCAAATTTTGTGTTTTGTAAAATGTCTGCATAAGCATTGCTTGCAAAAATAAATGAAATGAGTATAAACAGGGAAGGTTTTCAAAAGGCGTGTTCTCTGTTTAAGTAACTTCTTATAATGTAAGCCATCCCCGATTCCAAAACACTTGCATGTCAGTAGAAGTGACATACACTGGTATAATACACTTCAGTAAGTCACTTACACTGAGAAAAATTCTTTTGAAATCTGGTCCATACATTTTTGCAGAATGTCCAGATTTTTTTACTCCCATTTTTGGTCTGTTCCTCATTAAATCTGTGGTTTTCTGGAAAATCACTGAAAAGTAAATCGCTAAATAATGATATACATTTCAGTTTCAGACTTCATATCCTTCAGAAAATCCCTGCTAATGTAAATCCCATTATTCTAGCAACTGTCTAAGTTTATATGAGCAATATTTAAAACATGTACCTATTTTTGGGCCTTTGTCCTCACATTATTGAAATCTTTGTCTAGATTTCTTGTGATGAGTTCGAGAGGTATGAATAAAGACATTAATAAAATGATACCATTTCAGTTATAAGTCATATAAGAAGATTTTCAGTATACTTTATTTGAATATTTTTATAAAACAAACTTAACATGAATGAAATTTAAAGAGTGGGCCCTGAATAAATACAGGCAAATTATATGTTTCAGAAGCACAGTGGTACAACTACATAACAACACACTGTCACTGTTTGTATGTTGTCCCATAATTCATAATTGGGACATTGAGAAAGGTGAAACAATTCTCTAAATCTGAGAACACTAGGACACTGGAATAATAGAAGATCCCAAATCGAATTAGATATTTCAGATTTTTGGCTAAGAGGTCTTTTTCTGCAAAGGCTAATGGAGTTAAATGTTAAGATCAGTTTCTGTATATAGTTATCACTCAGTTCACTCAGTGCTTAAATCAAATCTGGAACCAGCAGAAAAGCAATTAAATGTTAAGGTCTACTTGACTGGAACACTTAATTTAGGAACTGAATAATGCATCAGTCACTTTAGTGTTGTCATTTTGTCATAATTCAGATATATAAATTTCATGTATTATTAATACTGCTTGTTATTAATGTCTTTTGTACTGTATGCAACGTGGATGTGTTCCCCTGAGGTTTCAAATGTGGTAAAGGTAAGAACTTGGTTACTTTTGTGTATATTGTAAACTACTGCTGCCATAACATATTTAATGAGGTTTTGTAGTTTAACACCTCCTGAAATCTTCCTAAAGTAAAGTAAATCACCCATAAAGAAACATTATAGTTTATACACTTTGCTACAAGAAAAAATGTATAGTTAAATCAGTTAAAGTCATTTACCATTAGAAAATGAATAATGCACCTAAATTAATAATGCACCTAAATTAATAATGCACCTATTAACATTTCTACCTTTATTCACCACCACCACCCTTACCCATGCTCATAGGGAAGTATACCATGTGGTGTGGGTCAGTCGTGATTTCACCAACACAAAGTTCATTCCTGCTAATTAGTGCAGTCCATAAAGTAATAATGTCACAAGTAGTCTCCTTTCATTGCCTAGGGTTTAACTATCTCTGCAAGGACAGACATACTGCCAGTGGTGTAAACAATCCATTTAAAACATGTGCACTTTGTGGTTTTTTTGTTGTACAAAGCTATACAGTGTGTTACAAACTTTATGTCAGAAGTTGCAGAAGAGAAGAGTATACCTATGCCATATTTATTGATATTATTTTTAAAAAAGCTTTACTAGCAAAACTGAATCATCATCGTATGAAAGTTCCTAAGAAACAGATTTTGGGCAACATACACAGATGTCTTGTTCATCAGCCCATACCTCTACAAGTGTCACAAACTCTAGGCTCTGAACCTGAATACAAAGAAATCACTCATCCGTCTACAACCCCTTTTTACCCATTTTTGTACATGGGGTCAGGGTGTCACTTCATAGTGACAATCGTCTAGAGCTATTGTTTACATCACAGTGTTTTCTAAACTGTTGAAATATAGTTGTCTGTGTTCCCTTGCTCGAATATGGCTCAGCTATAATATGGATTTACTTTTCACCAAACACACCGATTTTAAAAAAAAAAAGACTAACATTGATGTTTTACTGAAACCAGTCTGTTTTGGCATGGGACCATCACACAGACAATCATTTCCATTTAACAAAGGGGAGACGGGCTCAGTGTTGGTTTACACAGACAGCATATTATTTATTTTTGTTTACCAGGGTACCACACTGATCACAGTAGTCCATTTTTAGCACAGCCCAGGTATAGCACAGAATGAAGCATTCCCCTACATACTGGAAGTGGACATAAACTTCATTCCTTCTGTAGATTATGATACACTGAATGCAATCCTAGGTACCACAAATGCCCTAAGGATTAAATGTGGCTCACTTTGGAAGTTTTCTTTAGAAACTTCTTCTCTCCTCTTTCCAATTTAATCCTGATTTGTTACAAATAAGGGGACCATATCAAATCACCATTTGTCAAATGAGATGTAATAAGAAATGTGCAAATGCATGACACACACTCCCTAACTACACGCATCTTCTGATGAAGGAACAAAACATGGCTAGAAAATTTATAGTATGCCAGTATATTTTAAATAATTATGCTTTAAAATTCTGTCATATTGGATTACATATGCGTGAGAATCTCCTTCCAAATCTTAAGTGAAAAAAATCTTTAATATCAAATTAGGCTTTGCAATATAATAGATAAATGGAAACTGAATTCAATCACAAAGACATCTGTCTGGAACATTTCTCCCCGGGCCTCTGCTGAGAATTGACTCATTCCAAGTCAGACTTTCCCAGTAAACAAATGTTAAATAAATAAATAATGCCCATCAATTTTGTTCATCTAGCAATTTTCTATTCTACCTTTTAGCTAAAAAAATAAATAAAAGCACACACATGACCGAAATCATGCACAAAACTGCATACTTCTGCTTTCTTTCTTTCAACCAGTACCTGTAAAAAAATGACTTTGCTTCAACATACAAGACTAATTACTGGGTGTTAGCAAGGTGAGTATCTAATAAAAGACTGGTGACATAGGTAGTCCTGCACAAGTAAGTATTCACCCATTCCTAAGTTAGCTTACACACATTTCATGATAAATAACGGCACTTAGCTAAAACTGGCCAGAGCAGCCATGTTTGGAAGTATATATATGCCTACTTTGTAAAGTCTGCAAAGTAGAAAAATAGGTTAATGGCAAACACGGTCATGATGATTAAACAATGTCAGGCATTAATGAGTCTTTGGAAACATTATATCACCAATCACTGCACTCAGATAATAGTCCTCCATTTACTGATTACAATCATTTTATTAGGGTAATTCATCAAGATATCATTTCAATTCTATTTAGTTTCCTGAAATGTTGTTATAATTGTATTTAACTTTCAACAGGTTTGGGATTTAGTGTGTATAATATATACAGAAGGTTACGCAAAGACTAATTGCCCCTTTGCGACCCTTACTAAATGATATACATCAATAGTAATCTTTCCAACCTGTTTAATGGTTGTTGATCCAGAGTCAGGGATGCTAATCATTTCAGGTTTCAGTTTGTACTAAGAATATAATGATTTAATATTTCTGCACCTTTGGTGTTGTAGAGAACTGTGTATATTTTACAGTGCAGAAGGAAATGTGATAAAGAGAAAAAGCTACATTGTAAAATCATACTAGTTTATATCCATGACTTCAATTCTTCTGTCTTTCAGTATCAAAGCCATACAAAACAATGCATGATGCAGTCAGTAAGATATGTGGCCTCAACTATAAGACAGGTATGTTTAAATGTATAATAGCTGTGTGAAGCATATATAGCATGAGAAAATATCCTTAATGTTGCTTTACACTAACTGTTTAGATTTTCAGATAACTTTTGTAATGTCTATATATTTTTTCATAGTTAATTATATTTTTGTGTTAGATTTACCAACCCAGCTGACAATGTATTATAAAGTTCAAAGGATCATAGGAGGTTACTAGACTAATCACCCTGGGGCCCTTACAAGCCTAGCCAAGAGTTTATCCCAAAACAGAAACCTCAGTCAGCACCTGTCACCCCTGTCAATGAAAGACACAAGTGGAACCTCTGGGACAAATTTGTGGTTTCACATCCACTCATCAAGGTTGTGCTTGAAGATGGTCAACGATATATTCTGTTTGACGTGTATAGGAAGTCTGTTCCAGAGACAGGGCAGCCTCTTGGAGATAAACCTGTCTCTCCAGCAGGTTTTGTTAATGTCACATATTAAATTTAGGCCTTTTGAGTGGGTAATGTGCGAGGAGTTAGACTTATGGATATGGAGCATCTCTAGTAGGGCAGGGTCCGAGATTGCCTTGTAGATGGGACACATATCACCACTAAGCAATCTGTACGATACCGAGTAGAGTGATAGTGATTTGAGCCTGTCCACATAAGAAAGGTGTTGGAGGCCATTGATTCTCTTTGTGAGGTATTTCTGTGGCCTTTCCAGCTGGTGCAGGTGTTTGGAGAGGTACATACCAAACTGGGCATTGTACTCAATCATTGGCCTAATAAGGGAGGAGTACAGACAGGTAATAACCTCCTTTTTTCTGGATGCAATCCCTTTACTTGGTTATTCTCATAAGTAACCAAGTAAAAGGCTTTTCTGACCCCTGCTGCTACATGATGGTCGAATGTGAGACAGTTGTCAACCTGTGTGCCCAGGTCTCTCACCACAGGTTGTGTGCTTAGGGGGTTGCCATTGATGTGGTAATCAGTAGGGCTGTGCTTTTGCCAAATGGTATGATAATACATTTTTTTTGCATTTAACTTAAGCCCATGACTTTGGCACCAATCATTTGTTGCTGTGAGACCCTCTTGTAGTATGTTAACATAATTTGGGGAGTCAATGACAGCACCCAGCTTACAGTCATCCATAAACTTGGTCAGCCACAGGCCTTTTGTCTTTGCCTGGACCTCTGAGAAGTATATGCCCAACAGTAGGGGTCCTAGGACAGATCCCTAGGGAACACCACTGGTGACAGGAGATGGAGGCACATATTTTGACCTTGAGGATCCTATTGATGTCAGTTGGCCACCCACCTGATGAGACATGGATTTACACTAAGTTGTGTTAGCTTTTTAATGATGCACAAGTGAGGGATTGTGTCAAAGGCTTTAGCCAAGTCAAGGTAAGCTGTATGTACTAACTTTCCCTCATCTAGGCCCTTAGTGACAGTCTCAAAAAAGTCACCCAGGTTCATCAGGCAAGATCTACCCTTGATGAATCTGAACTGGGTGGGTCAAGTGCCTGGAGATTGCCTATGTCCATGTTTATGAGGTCCATAATAATACACTCCATGGTTTTACAGATCAGACTTGTCAAGCTAATGGGGAGATAGTTTCCAGGGTCAATAGTGGCACCACCTTTGTGCAAGGGGATGACAATGACAGTTCTCCACTCTGCCTGAATGAAGCCTGTACATAGGCTGTGATTGAATAGAGTGCTCAATGGCGAAGCTAGTTCTTGCTGGAGATGGTGCAGAATACAGCCTGGGATACTATCAGGTCCCAGGAAAGCTGTGTTATTTGCCTTGGATAGGGCCCTTAACACTTAATCTATGGATTGTAAGCTGCAAGACAATTATCAGGGATGTCAAATGGGGCTTTGGGGGGCAGGGGGGTGAAGATTGCGCTGAACTTATCTGCTAGCAGGTTGGCTAAGTCAACAGGATCACTGTAAGTGGTACCGTTAAGTACTAACTTGGAGCAAACCTGGGCTTTGCCATGGAGCTTCCTGATGTAACTGAGGAAGACTTTGTGGTTTCCCTTTGTTTTGGAGGCTAGTTTCAATTCATAATTGACTTTGGACATTTTCACTAGTGATCTAATTTGCTTGTTGAAGCTAAGTTTCCACAAGTGAGGGATTGTGTCAAAGGCTTTAGCCAAGTCAAGGTAAGCTGGGAATTTGTGCCTTTTTACTCTTGGACAACAGTTTCTTCCTTTTGTTGTAAAGCTTGATGATAGAGGATGTCCACTAGATAGGTTTGTATTTCCTTGAGGAGCAGGTTTTAGTTCTGTTGGGTATGGCTTAGTCCATGCAGTTGTACAGGTGCTTGTATACGGCATTGGCGTACTGTTCAGCATAGTTGTCTGCATCCTCTGGGGGGGGTGAAGCTACTGATACCCTCCCTTAGGAGGATGTAGTCAGCTTTTGAGAAGTTTTTTATCCTGGTTACAGCTGGGGGAGGGTGGTGGTTGGGCAAGATGGTCTGATCTCACCAGAGAAGAATTTACTCTGGGGGTGGTGCAGCAGTCACCCATGTTGGTGAAAACCAAATCTAGAATGTTATCACCCCTTGTGGAGGATGAGACAAGCTGGTCTAGTGCATTAGAACTGATGAAGTCAAGGAATCATTGGGTGAGAATGCATTAGTGCGGGAATAGTTCACTCAGTCTATGGTGGAATAGTTGAAGTCACCAAGGATCAGGGTGTTATGGGGTACCTTGATGGAGTCAAGTAGGTCCAAGCAGGAGAATTGAGTATCCTGAGTCTATAGCTGTCTATAACTTGGATGGGTTTCTTGCCAACTGCCCATTGCACCTGAAGTAGTTCTAGTGCATCATGCTGGCAAACCAGTCTGGAGGTGTGCTTCTCTTTAATGAAGATATAGACTTCACCACCCTTAGTCTTCCCAACCTCATTTTGGGGTCAGAATGTGTGGATTGATATATAGCCTGGTAAGGCAGGGGTGCCCTCCACAATCTTGAACCAAGTTTCTGTGACTGCACAGATGTTGGCACCTTCCAGTGTGAGGAGAGCCTCCAGTGAATGCATTTTCAGGGTAAGGCTCCTAACATTAAGCAGCATGAACTTCAGTTTGCTTTTTGACAGATCTTTTATGTTGGAAGATTTGTCTTTGGGACATTGGCTAAAAAAGGTACAATAGGGGAGGCAAGAGCCTTTGCCAGAATCCGGAATCCCAGAGGTGACAAGCGGAGGCCATCTCTGGCAAAGCATCAAGGCCTGTCAACCATGTCATCCCAGGCAGATAGATACTGGATCCACTTGGAATGACACCAGAAACTAAGCCAGTTGTTGAAGTCAATTACATTTTGTTGGTACTGTGGTATTATTCTTGATGACTGTAGGATGCTGCTTAGGGCTAGGGTCATACTTGCCTGTGACACATACTCTGAGAGCTCAATCATGTCTCTCTTCATATAGTCCAGGGAGCTACATCTCAAGTCATTCACACCAGCATGGACAATGACAGAGTCATACTTGTACCTGTTGTGGAGAGACTTAAGTGTGTGCGTGATGTGACAGATTCTGGCACTTGGCAGACAACTGACCGTGACCTTCTTCTTGTCGAGCCTGGTGAAGGGGACAATGGTGTGTCTCACAATTTAGTAGCCTTTGGTTTACTGTTATGCCTTATAGGCTGTGTTGGTTTATTGTTATACCTTAAGGCATGTGTTTGTGAGACACTGGTGTGTTGTCTCCTGTCTGTGATGTGTTTGATGTGTGTGGAATGTTTGTGAGAGTGTTTTGAAGGTTTCCTCTGTTTAGGTAAGTTTTTATTGGAAAGTTCTGCATTGGTGGGTGTGTGTTGTGCTAGGCTATGTGATGTGGGTGGTGTGCTGTTTTTGCTGGCAATCTCCTCTTTGTCAGGAGTACTGACTGTGGCATGAGAGAGCATGGATTCCAGGTTACTGATGTAACTGTATTTCTCACAAGTAGAAGAATTATGCGCTAGGAGAAGAGGGTCATCAGTGAACATGAGGCAGTTGCTACACTGTCTCAGTATGCCCATGTCAACCGGGCTGGCAGGAGAAATTGATGGTTATTGTCCAGACATACTGTTCTGAAAACTTGGAAACACTTATGGAGAGCAAGTTTTGATAAGGGTTTGTCCACAAGAGTGTAGACCATAAAAACCTCCTTAAATGTAAAATAACTGGCCTGAAGCCCAAGTGCTAAAACCAAAACTGGGAGGCTTAGAATAACAAGCTACTAAGAAGGAGTAATAAATGCAGCAGAATAAAAGCACTTGAACATTTAAGGGCATGCAGCAAAGCAAAATAAGGTAACAGGTAATAAAGTAGGAAGAACAAAATTACAGTAAACGCAGCTGAATAAACTGTACATTTTTTTTCAGAGTAAAAGTTGCTGAACATGATCTCATTAGCATGTTGGTATGTACACTCGGAAATGAAAGGTAACCATGTCTACCTTCACCTCTCATATTTTATTTGATTAACTTGCAAAGACATTTAGTCCATAAACTCCAAGCAAATGCATGACTCTACCTTCCCCCTCAAACATCACCCAAAATAAACAAAAATAACGTTTTTTTGTTTGATTATCTCTGTGTCCTGTTTTTAAAGAATGTCATTCTTTCTGCTACAGATGTAGGACAGGAACAGTTGGTGAGCACAGTGAATGCAAAGTTTTTATACCAAAAACAACATATTTCTTGATACCTTTAAATGTGGATTTGGAACAGATGAGAGTTTGTGTTTAAAGTCTGTGGCTCTATTACAAGGCTGCTTGTCTTAGTCATAGAAAAGCAAGCAAGTATAAATCATTTTATCATAAACCTGTAAAGCATCATGAGAAGCAATATATATATATATATATATATATATATATATATATAGAGAGAGAGAGAGAGAGACACACACACACACACACACACACACACACACACACACACACACACACACACACACACACACACACACACACACACGTGTCATGTTTAGTCACCTGAGCTGCACTCTAATATTTGTTTTGACAAAAGCATTTCTAATAAAAACGCTCTTTCAGCAAACAGAAGAGAAATTATTTATTTTGTCTTCCTTTCCCATGTACAAGTTTGCATTAAGTCATTAAATCCAGCCAGCGTTAATACAATTTTCACATAATCCAAAAGTTGAGTAGGCTGCATTATATCACTTTCTTTGCCAAATTAAAGTTATCCTAGGATCTCTGGGTTCTAACAATTTTTATTAGTGACATGCATAGCATTCCTTCATCATCATTTTTCCAAGAAATTAGTATTCCCCAAATTCGGGTTTAAGAATACAATTTCAAACACCTAATTTCTCAAATCCTGATACATAATCTGTAGTTTCACTGCTTTGAGATTACAACAATCTTATAGAAAATACGAACCAGCTAAACAATAAGATAAAATATTAGAATGGAAAGAAGATTTGAAATAAAAAGGGATTTCAAAATGTAATCTGAATTATTTGTAAATCATGCATGTTATAGCTAAAGTCATCTTTGCAAAAGTATTTAAAATACATCTGTCACTCTTATTCCAGCCCTGATTAGAATTCCCGGTTTCAGTTTTTTTCTGTCATTTTCTTACTATAGGATTATATTTGACCACTAATAATCATATAAGCAGCACAACTGGAAAAAAAATGCTCCACTTCCACTCCACTTGTCTGATGACCAAAGGAGAAGCATTTAACTATTTATTCTGTTGCAGTTATATTTATGCCTTAATTCAATGACCAAGCTCAGCATTTAAAGCATATGATGCCTGTCGCATTGTAGCTGGCTGTATTTTTCCACCTTCTGATTTGACTTGCAATTTCCATTGCATAAAGCTGATACTATATGAGAGCTAGGGGGGGGGGGGTGTAGTTATCACAACAAAAAAAGCTGTGAGACGAAACTTCCAGCAATACTTTCCTCACATCATGAACATCAGCAAAATTCCAGCAGTACTTTCCTGGCATTATGGATTTGCTAAACCTGGCAATATGGATATGGATAAACATCTAGATGGACTTCCCTGACACAATGGATCTGAATAAACTTCCAGGCATATTCCCTGGCATAATGGATCTGGGTAAACTTCCAGCCATACTGTCCGGCATCATGGATCTGGGTAATGGTCACAAAGTAGTAGCCAAGCCGATGCTAGTGATTCTTGTGGCAAGAGAGAAATATCTGCATCTGGCTGTAAGGGTTGTTGTTTCTGACTGTCAGTATGCACAGGCTAATTACTGGCCAAACATAGCTAATCACAGGCTTAATTTTGATTCATATTCCCTAGTCTAACTACTTAAGGGTTGTTTGATGATAAAGAAAAACAGCACTAACCAGGTCATCAGATGAGGCAATCTTTTTTATTTGTTAAACAGCTGTATGAACTGATATTCGTGGTGTTTTTTAACTATAAACTAAGTCATGGGAATAATGGCCAAACCACCATGTCATATTTTTAATATGGTGAATAAGGCATGTAACAGAACTGCAGACCACACACTTATTGATGAATTAGCTATGGGTACAGTTTGCCAAGTTCAAATTCGCTGAGTCATAAGACTCAGGAGTACAAAATGCTGATAACCGCCTTTCGTAAGGAATTGTTGCCAAGTGCAGTTTCTACATGAATGCAGCAGTGATTCGTTCCTTCATTTGGGAAGAGTTCACCCTTCCTCATATTGCTTGCAGTTATGGAGTTCATATGTATAAATTTGGTTGTGTGATGGCCTTGTCTCCCACAAGGGGTGGAGGGGGTCTTGCCCCTTCCCTCAACAGAATGGTTCCAGTTTGATTTCTCATGCTTGTTTTTCAAATATTTGCATTTTTGCCATTCAGTTGGACTTTTGTTCTTTTGCTTCACATTTCATAGTGGAGACGCCATTACACGACCCTTAAAACTATGGAATGGATGGTTCTCTCCAATGGAATAAAGTGCTCCCATCTCCATTGTTTCTTTATGTTTACCTATAAATCTCATTGGTAAAATCATTCATGTTTCCATGGTTGACACCATCCCCCTCAGAAAGCTAAGATGATCTCTACAGATACAATTCCAAGTACAAAACTCCCCTTTTGCTAAAAAGGGATGACAGAGCATAACATTACCCCCTCCCTAGTACAAAGGGTCTCCACATCTATTTATGATACCCAAATCCTTGTTAGTTTTTAAAAGTGTACAAAGAAACTTCTTATCTCAAGAGAGGAACCTGTTCAGCATTTGGCATCACTCAACTACTTTAAATATGTCCTCTTTTCCATTAAATCTATTTAGTTGCACATACGTAGTACATTATGCATGTTTCATTTTGCTTAACATGTTAACCTAGCTATTGATATTTTGTAGGCCCAATAACATAATACCCCCTGCTTATGCTTGCTGTGTCTCTCTTTGCACTCTTATTATATGTCAGGGACCTTTCCCACATATTCTTGCTTCTGTGCCCTTTCCCTCTGTCCTGATACAACACCTAATGTTTTGGTTGATCGCTGGCTCTCGCTTACCTCAATGCACACCTTTAACCTGCCTATTATCTCCTTATCTTCCTGCAATATGATTCCTGAATTACTTGGTCTATTGTTGACAATGTTGTTGAATATCTGAGTAACTTAACCGTGCTTCGTTAACATGCATATTTTTCCCTTCTCTCTGCAATATGATTTCTGGTTGTTGGTCTGTCACTGGCAGTTTTGTTGCATACTTAAGTAACTTAAACCTGCTTTATATTTCTTTCTGTCATTACTTTTCTCAGCATCTGCACCCACTTTTTTCCCCTATTCTTTATTACATATAGCTTCTATCTGTGCATCTACCATTTTTGTATCTCTGTCTCAATAGCAGCAAACCCCTCATTCCCCTTATTTTCTCTTAATATACTAACACTCACTTGTTTTCTGTTTATCTTTTTCTTTAGATTCTCTCCGCACATCTGACACATATCATGTTTAGGGACACCGAATCGTTTCTTCCTCCTTGTTAATGTTTTTGTTGTATTACTAATAGCATTACATTTATGGAAACTCTGTAGTGTCATATATAAGAATTACTTATGGAATGTATCATAATCATACACTGCATTTCTTAATGTGACATTCGAGCATTACATTTTGTATGATTTCTGCATGCTTTCTTATATCAAAAGTATCAACCACAACACAGTTTTGTGCAGCTTTTATCACTGGATCCTCTTGGTATTTTAACAAGCAATTAATAAATAAATAATACTTTCAAGTAATCAGTCAGCCTATGAGGTCATGTAGAATGCAAGCTGTAGACAGGCACAAGTTGAAATGTAGAACTTAATATTAGACCATTAGCTAAAACGCTGCACAATTACCATGCTAGGGCCTGGAAGATAGATGAGGGGAAAGATCAAAGACATAGGGAACTGGAAATGAAAGAGAAAGAAGATAATTTGGTGAAACGGAAATGCGGCACATCTGCAAGTCAAATGGGACAAGATTCATTCAGTTTAGGGATCTTAACCTAATCTGTGACATTAATAGGACATGCTGGATAGACAGATATGTCTCCCAGAGATTGTCACTCTTCTGGAACAAACTCCCAATTCACATAAAACAGAGATCCTCAATGACCCTATTTAAGTGTAATTTAGATAACTGGATGGGAGACCATAAATTTACCCCACGGGTATCACCTATATCCCTCTTGGATAAGGGTAGTCAGTGCTGATCATAGACTCTCACTGCAAATATAAACCATACAACTTGGTCAATAAGGGAACAAGAGTATAACATGGCTAGGCTTTAAAAGGCCCTAAGGCCAGTAGCCTAGTAACCTCCTATGAACCTATGCAGCAGTGTGGTGTTTGTGTGTGGGGGGGTCCACAAGAAAATGGAAAGAAGGAAAATGGGGTGTAGAAGCTAGATTTCCTCCTTCCATAATAATTAATGCCATAAACATGACCAACCAACAGGGGTGGCTTGTGCTATTGGACTGCAGGACTGCAGCCCCTCTAGCTGTAAAAGAAAATAAAACAAAAAGAAAAGAAAAAAGAAAAGAAAAAAAAAAAAGTAAAAGCAAGTCCGTCCAGAACTCCACGCATGCGTGTTTGCATGCATTCCCGGAACTCTACGTATCTGGACTGATTCACCAGCAATCCAGATTAGCCTCCATGCATGCACACAAACATCCAGACTGATTCACCAGCAGTCCGGATTAGCCAGACAGCATTCAGACAACAGAGATCCCAGAAGTCTATGCAGTTTACAACTGCATAGATGTGAAGGGGATTGGACTGCAACAGCTGCAGGCTGGTAGTTCTTGCAAGAAGGGGAGGAGCTTTGCTCTCATGGGGCTTTTTTTGCTGAACTCTGAAGCTGCAGAAAGGGGTGAAACTTGCACTGGAGATTTCGTGGGACTGAAGGGTGCTTCTTTTTTTACTGAACTCTGAAGCTGCAGGAAGGGCATAAAACTTGCACTGGAGACTTCGTGGGACTGAAGGGTGCTTCTTTTTTAACTGAACTCTGAAGCTGCAGGAAGGGGTAAAACCTGCAGTGTAGACTTTGTGGGACTGAAGGGTGCTTGGAAACGGACTCTGAGGTAATGAAGCCAAGGTGTGTGTGGCTTGAAACACGGCTTTTTTTATTTTGTGTGTGTGGCTTGAAACAGGGCTTTTTTAGTGTGTGTGTGTGTGTGTGTGTGTGTGTGTGTGTGTGTGTGTGTGTGGCTTGAAACACGGCTTGTGTGTGTGGCTTGAAAGAGGGCTGGTGTGTGTGTGTGTGTGTGTGTGTGTGTGTGTGTGTGTGTGTGTGTGTGTGTGTGTGTGTGTGTGTGTGTGTGTGGCTTGAAACAGGGCTTGTGTGTGGCTATTTTATACTTTTGCATCACATTTTTGGTCCATTTTTCATAAAATTGTGGTTTTCTGGCAAAATAGTGGCAAATCATTAAAGATTTAAGTTAGAAAATAATGCCAGACATTTGAGTTTCAGGTTTCATACCCTTCAGAAAATTCATACTAATGCAAGACCTACTATTCTATTATCTTTCTAAGTTTATAAGAGCAATATTTAAAATTGTCCTTATTTTTGGATCTTTGTCCCACTTCTGTTTATGGCTTTGTCCAGATTTCATGCTCTGAAACTCAGAGGTATGAGAAATGTGTCAGGGCTATCTCCGTCAGCCAGAGACATTTCAAATTGTGATATACTTGTTGTACCCCACTCCCCCACGTAGTGACTCTGGATGTGTCCAAGCAAGGCAAGGAGCAGTTATGCAGTGTAAGTGTACACAGTATCCCCCCATCCAAGGTAGACTCAAGTACTACAGTGGCTTTTCATCTGTCTTTGATTTTGCAGAATGTTCTGGTTTTCTGTCATATTTTTATACTGTTGATTTATGTTTCTTCTTATTCAGAAAATGCATGTTGTTGCAGTGCATGTTGCTCTGTGTTTAAGTAGCAATGCTTTAATGACCATCAGGTAAGCTTGTCTGAGTTTGTAAAATGCAAGCAAGCTTTAATAAGCATACTGTTAAAGAATTAACAACAGTGAAAGCCTTTCTGTTGTTGCCATGCAGAGAATACTTACATAACTAGATAATGTATATGCCTTGTGTACTGAAATGCATATGACAGTATTTGTAATAAAGGACAGGATTACACCATTTTCAGAAGTTCATTACATTTGTTGGAGACTTGCAGTCATCTTTGCAGGCTTTACCCATAAACTAAACAGAATGCCAATCTATCATGTGCGTTCCATAACTTGTGCAGTAATCTTTTAAGCAATGTATCTTGAGCTTGTTTCCTGTTTGCTGTTTTTTACTTTTTTTTTTAACTTGATTATGTTTTCCCCATGAAACAAGTAGATAGTTGTTGTCAGGCAGCAGGTCTTTTTTGGATAAGAAACATTTTTACAAGTGGGGGCATCACAGAGATTGCTATTTTCAGCATGTTACTTGGTAGGTTCACAGGTTGGTACTAGGCTATCGGCCCTAGGGCCTATACAAGCCTAGCCATAACAATTCCCTGGATATTTCTTCCCACAATATTTACTTCCCTGGACCCCTGTCTAGCAGGGCGACTGATGTGATCCCCGGGGTGAATTTCCTATCTCCCATCCAGTCATCAAGGTTCCTTTTGAAGAGGGCCAAGGAGGCGCTCTCCTTGAAATGTATGGGCAGTCTATTCCAGAGTATGGGGAGTCTCTGGGTCAGGAACCTATCCCTCCAGCATGTTTTGTTCATTGTGCTGACAAGGTTTAGATCCCTGGAGTGTGTGGCTCTGAGGGATTGGGATTTCTTTAAGTGGAGCATGTCCAACAGCTCAGGGTTTGACATGGCCTTGTATGTTAAGCAGAGATCGCCTCTGAGTAGACGATATGCCACAGAGTATAGCTGGAGTATTTTTAGATGGTCAGTATAGGGCATCTGCTTTAGGCCTGTGATTCTTTTAGTGAGGTATTTCTGTGGACTTTCCAGCTGTTGCAGACGTCTTGTGAGGTACTTACCAAACGGGGCATTGTATTCTATAATGGGTCTAATGAGGGATAAGTAAAGTGGGACAATGACCTTCTTTTTTCTGGATGAAAAGCCCTTAGTGATGAGGTATGCCACATAGGATTTCCTGACTGTTGTAGCGATGTGGTTATCGAAGTTGAGACCACTGTCCACCTGTGTCCCTAAGTCTCTCATCACACTTTCAGTGTACTGCCACCTATGTTGGTAATTCATGGGTACATGTTTTTTTCCAAAAGGGGATAACTATACATTTCTTGGCATTAAGCTTGAGCCCATGGCTCTGGCACCAAGCATCTGTTTCTGTAAGGCCCTTTTGTAGAATATACACATCATTTGGGGATTCAATAATGGCTCCCAGTTTGCAGTCATCTGCGAACTTGCTAGCCAGATTCCCTTAGTGTTTGCCTGTACGTCTGAGAAGTAGATGCCAAAGAAGAGCGGTCCCAGGACTGAACCCTGAGGTACTCCACTTGTTACTTGTCTGGAGCTGGATTTGGAGTCAGCTACCTTTACAGTGTGAATTCTGTCAGTAAGCTAGTTGGCAACCCATCGAGTGATGTAGGGATTTATGGCTAGCTTAGTAAGTTTAGCTATGATTCCAGAGTGTGGGATGGTGTCAAAGGCCTTGGCAAAGTCCAGATAGCCTTACCCTCATCCACAGCTCTGGAGACTGATTTGAAGAAGTTAATCAAGTTCAGGCGACAAGATTGGCCCTTCACGAACCCAAACTGGGTGGGGTCCAGTGTTTGAAGGTTACCAATGTCTTTGTTGATAAGTTCCATGATAATACGTTCCATACCCTTGCAGATCAAGCTTGTCAGACTGATGGGACGGTAGTTCCCGGGATCCAAGGTGGATCCCCCCTTGTGGAGTGGGATAAAATTGTAGCTGTGCGCCACTCAGTGGGCATGAAGCCTGAGGTGAGGCTTTGATTAAACATGACACTTAGGTGCAGTGCCAGTTCATTTTGTAGTTCATGTAGTACACAGCCCAGGATGTCTTCTGGTCCCATGGATGCTGTATTCTTAGCTTTGGAGAGTGCGGTTTCTACCTGTGTGGCCATGATTACCAGAATTTGGCAATCTTTTGGCATTGAGATGGGCCCTTTAGGGGGTGAGATGGAGGTGAAGTTGGCACTAAATCGATCTGCCAGGATACTGGCAATATCCTTGGAAACAGTATATTTAATGCCATTCTGTTGTAGCTCAGAGCATATCTGAGCATTGCCATTTAAATTCTTGACATAACTATAGAATGCCTTGTGGTTGTCTTTCACATCTTTGGCAATTTTATTTTCGTAACTAGCTTTGGAGGATTTTATGAGGGGTCTCAGCTTCTCACTGAGGTTGGTAAGGGAGTCTTTTGCATCCTGGGATTTTCCTCTTTTCTGCAACAGTTTCTTTCTTCTGTTGTATAGTTTTTTTATGGCAGGGGACAACCAGATTGGCTTCTTTTTTTTGGAGGAGAGCGTCTTGGTTCTATTTGGGATGGCACGATTCATGCACGAGTGGATGTGCTCATACAGTGCCTTAGTGTAGGATTCAGCAGTCAAACTTTCAGCTCCCGTCTGCATGGGTGTCATGACGTTTGTCACTTCTGACTTGAGTAGCATGAAGTTGGCTTTGGAGAAGTTTTTTACAGAGGTTTCCTTATTGGGGGTGGGGGTGGGATGTGGATGTCAAGGGTGATTTGCTTATGGTCAGACCTGACCAATGAGGGGGTGACCCACTGGTGTGGAGCATCTATCTCCCATGCTGGTAATGACCAGGTCTAGGATATTGGAGCCTCTGGTGGGAGAATGGATTAGTTGATCCAGGGTGTTGGAATTTATGAATTCCAAGAACCATTGGGAAGAGGTGTTGGTACCCGAGCAGTTTTCCCAGTTAATGGCAGGGTAGTTGAAATCACCCAGTATTAGGGTGTTTGGTTGTATCTTAATATTTTCCAGTATGTTTAGAAAGGTGTAGTGAGAATCTTGAGGCACAGTGGGGGATCTGTAGCAAGCTACAGTTTGGATTGCAGGCTTACCTAGTGTTAGTTATACCTGGAGAATTTCAGATGCATTGTGTTGGGCAACTAGCCTGGAGGTGTGAATATCCTTGGTGAAGATGGACACTCCTCCACCTTTAGTGTTTCAGTCTTGGTTTGGTGGCCGAAAAGTGTGGTAAGAATTGTAGCCTGGTATTGCAGGGGTGCTATCTGGAGCCTTGAACCAGGTCTCATTTGCTGCACAGATATCAATGTTCACCATTTTTAGGAGTGCTTCGAGAAAGTGCATTTTGAGGTTTAGATTTCTAGCACTGAGTAGCATTACCTTCAGATTTTGCATGCTTGTATCTGTTATGGTGGTGGTTTCAGCCTTTGAACCTTACCTAAAAAAGGCACTATAGGGGTGGCAAGAGCTTTAGCCAGTAACCTGAATCCCAGGGGCGACAGGTGCAGACCATCTCTGGCAAAGCATCGTGGTTTGTCAATCATGTCGTCCCAGGCAGACAGATACTGTATCCTCTTTGAATGACACCAGAAGCTTAGCCAATTGTTGAAGTCAATCATTTTGTCCTTATACTGTGGTATCATTCTGGGTAAAAGCAATATTCTACTCAGGGCTAGGGTCATACCTGCCTGGGTCACATGATCTGAGAGCTCTTCCATGTCTCTTTTCATGTAGTCCAGGGAGGTACATCTCAAGTCATTCACTCCAACATGGACAATGACAGAGTCGTATTTGTACTTGTTGTGGAGTGACTTGAGTGCATGCCTTATGTGGTGGATCCTGGCACCCGGCAGGCAGCTGACTGTAATTTTTTCCTTGTTCAGCTTGGTGAGTGGGACATCAGTGTGCCTGACTATAGAGTCACCTATGATGAAAGTGTTGGGTATGTTGTCTTGCCTTAGGGGCTGTTGTTGGGTGACACACTGGTATTGTGAGCTATGTGTCACTCTGGTTGTGACTGGTGTTTGTTTGCATTTCAGCTTCAGAGGTCCTTGTTGCTTGGGCAGGTTAATATTAAGGACCCCCACATATGTGGGTTTAGTGTTGCTATATGTGGGTGTTGATGGTGTGGGTTTTGAAGTGCTAAGTGCTGCTTGAGGTGTAGTGCAGGTGTTAACCTTCTCTTCTTGACTTCCTAGCACAATCTTGGCTGCAGAGAGCTTTGCTTTCAGTTTGGCTATGTAAGTGCATCTCTCACAGGTTCTAGTATTGGGTGGTAGGAGGAGAGGGCTGTCTGTGTACAGAAGGCAGTTTCTGCATTGCCCCAGTATGCCCAGATTCACTGGGTGGACAGGAGAAATCACCGGAAGCTGACCCTTGGACATGCCTGTTTAGGTGCTTTTTTGTAAAGTACAAGAGCTGTTTTCCCTTACCTTTGCAAGGTACTTTGCATTAGGCTGTTTAGTGCCTATGATTAATTTCTCCTTACTTTTATAAAGCTGAATGTAAATTAAAATTAGATCTGTAGTGCTGGGAGAAGTGGTTTGAGACTTTGAGTGCTGCTTGTTTTTTATACTTGATTTTGACTGGCATTCCAATAATGTATTTAAAAAGTAATTTATTTTTTCATGCCTCACAGCCTTTTTGTTTCCATCTAGATATTAAGTAAGCTGTCATGTAGCCAATGCATTGAAATATTTTTTTCTTCTACACTTCATTTTGTCTTGATTGGACTCTCATAATGACGGTTTGGCATACAGGGCAGCGTATTTAATTAAAGTCCCAGTTTTTGCATTTTTTAGCATAGCTCCACCCATTTCTAGTTGGCCCCACCCATTCAGCTGTCTCCTGCAGCCCCTCCCCCCTTTGATTTGAAGTCACCAGCCGCCACTACCGACCAGCAGAAATGATGGGAATAAAAATCAAGAGCATGAATAAAAGATTTTGAAAAATTGCAAAGATATTCATTCCCTCACTTGAATTCATTGTCACCTGTATAGCTAAGTCAAGAAGCCGGGAAAGAGTTCACATCATCAAAAGTCCTGCTCAGAAATCCAATCAATGAAGGAAATCAAGGGGAAAAGATGGCCAGATAAAGTGACTACTCTGAGAATTCAAACTGCCAAGAGCAGCAAACATTTCTATGGGGAATTATAAGAGAACAAATTCTAAGTATTTGTTGGATTACAGAACTGACCCTTTATAGTACTGCATCAGCAATGACTCTTTTTTTCACTATCAGCATAGAATAATACTATTAAATTAATAAAGCACATTTTAATTTAATAAATACTTAATAAAGTAGCAAGGATTTCATTTTAAATTTACCAAGTATATAATTTTAAAACATATTTCCTCATAAAAAATGATATACCAATATACCTAAGTAGCATTTAACTTACAGCTTAGAAGCATAAATAAATAAATTGTCTGAAAAGTTTTTCAATGTCATGGCAAGAACTCTATGAAAGTACCCATTAAACACTTTAGTTTAAGTACTGAATAAGCTTATTAAAACATCATTTCCCAATCTATTACTTAGGAATACATTCGTAAGCATTTCTTTCATTGTGCATAATGTGCATATATTCTGGCTTTTCCTAGTAACACAATACAATCACCATTTCTACTTTTTACTCTTTTATACTGCTAGGTAATGGAGAATGCTATCTCAAAAACCACTAGCTAATAATATAAATGAGTGGTTTAGCTATGGGTGTTTTGATCTGTATTAAATACCAGCATTTATGTGGGATTTGTCATTTAGTGAATTTCAAGAGCAGAGGTGGGGTTTTTACATGTCTAGCAGCATATTATTTCATGTTGCACTAAACGTTAGCATCAGTTCCCAAATTTGAAGGGGATGTCACAATCCATTCCAGTGACACCAGCAAAGCATGAGGTGTTCTACAGAGAGGGACTTAGTATCTTATGTTGTTAAAAGTGCAAATGGAATTGTTCTGAATCATGAGGCTAAGGGATGTTCAAAGCAAGCATGGGACTTGTTACTTCCAGAGTAAAACTACATAAATCTAGAACATATTTTACCCTCAACTTGAGTACTGATTTTACCTTAACTGTCTTTACTTTTGACCTGTTTGCTTAAAACTGTGAAAATTAGGGACACAGAAAAACACTTATTACAGAAAATTAGGGCTGTGAGGCAATTAATGAGCTACTTCTGGTAGGTCAAGGGTACAGAGTTTGATACCATCCATAGCCATTTGCCTACTGTGAGCTCCGAACAAGTCACTTAACCAGACAGTATTCCCAGGTCATCCCTGAAAAGGGACTCTTTGTATAGTGGGTTTATCCAGCTAACAAATGGATAAATGCCTTCCTATTGAAGTATCAGAACTCACATTGGTGAGTCCAAAGAAACAAAAAAGTCCAAAAATACAAGAGAAGAGCAATTATTGAACATCAGTCATCTCCCTTAAATTTCTTTTTACAGAGGGATAAAATCATAGAAAACCCCCATTTTTCTTTGAGAAAATCTAAAATGTGTGTATATCACTATGTTCACTTTAACAGAGCAAGTCACTTAAATCCTTGTTTATACAACTTACTCGCCAAACAAAAATTATATGTACCTTTTATTCAGTCAAAAATAATTAACATTAATTGAATTCCTTCATTGTTTATCAGTTTCAGTCAAAAAAGGTCTTGTTTAAAAACAATGCTGGGTTCACTTTTTAAAGTTATTAGAAACCAGGAATCTGATTAAATACATATTTTAAGTGCATACAGTTTAAAACAATCTTGATAAAATGAATAATTAGGCAGCTAAGCAGGCAAAAGAAATAATCATATTTGTCTTAAAAATGAGGACCCACATTTGTTGCCCTCATTGTAATTATCAGAAACTGCAATAAGTTAAACAGTGGGAGAAAAGCAGCTTGCCCCACACAGAGATAATGGTTTGGGTGTCATTTACTTAATTCAGCATTCATTTACTGATTCCCACTTTAACCTATGCAGTGTCATGGGTATTCAATGTCAGTCCAAGCACGCGACTCTCATAAGGCACGGAAACACTTCTTGGTGGGATATCAATTCAGATGCACTTGGGCACATGCACAAGCAAAATTCATAGCCAGTTTAGAGGACCATCTAGTCATCAATCAGTATATATGTGGTATCTGGTAGAAAACTTGGGATTCTAATGTCACTTAATAGATTGCGTGTCTTAGCCAGGTAGCTATCCAGGTCATCTTTCTGCTTTCTTGGTTTTGATAGCCACAGTACAACTGCTAGTAACCAATTAATTTGCTTTATTACATCTTGCAGCCATGTAAACGCAAAATACTCAGCTATGCCAGACATTTTGGTTAAAGTTGCATCACACAATCGATGTTATTTCAAGATCTGATGAGTAGGTACCACATTTAAAAATAGACTTGCAGCCTGTTAATAATAACAACTGCTGTGGGATTAAAACAGATGATTAACTGACTACAGGCAGCATGACTAAGGTACAGCTCGCTCCCAAACCACCACCCCACCATCACCATCAACCTGTGTGCCACCTATTGAGGTCTTATCGAACAGCTACATGAAGAAGGCCTACAGTTATAAAGAACTGTAAAAGCAAAAAGGACAATGTAGTACTTGGGTGAGATTTTAACTGTGTTCTAAAACCTAGTTTAAATAGATGGGATGGGGTATGGAATTCTATTTTCATAATCAAAAGGTTATGAAAAGGAGAATGACTGTAATATATTTACTGCTTTAGATTGAAAAAAATGGAGTCAACCTCAGCAGTTTACATTTGCAAGGGATGTCTTCAGGCAGGCAGACAGGATAGAATGGCAAGAGATGATTGGTAGGGGTGCTCCCCCAACATCCTTATTCCTTTCTTTTAGTCATCAAAAAATGAATTAGCTGAGAGGTTGCGTAGTTTTTAGAGAGGGAGGGAGGGAGGAAGGAGTATTGGGGCCTGAGTTCAGTGAATATCTTTATGGATGACTGTAGGTTTCTTTTGGATGATGTAGATAAGATTTGGCTGAAGTTTTGAAGATTTAAAAAACTGACAAGGACTCTGGACTTTATTATTATCTATAGAAGTACCAGTGGGAAGCAGAAAGGGGCTGCATCTCTGTTGGAAGGGGAATGGATCACTATTTCTGATGCTGTTCAACGTGGAATAAATGCATACAGGGGTTGAATTTTACTCTAGAGTGAAATATATATTAGAAAAAAAATGACAAGACCGCAGGCAAAATTGTGGTCTGGGCAGCTCTGTTCATTAGGTGGTAGAAGTGAAGCCATACAAGTTATGGTTTTACTGTTTTTGCATTTGCCTCATGTTCTGCTCAGGCATCAAGATAAAAGAATGCCATCTACTTAGAACATATCTGATAAGTTTGTTTGGTTATGCAGGGAAAGTAGAATTGGTAAAGAGAGCTCAAAACCAGATATGACATTAGGTGGAACATGCCAGATATTCACAGATGTGTGGCTGGGGTGAATAGGGCACAATGCCCAAGACAGTAGTGTACAGGAAGTTATGATGCATGTAACAGTGGGAAAGATGGGGGCAATGGAATGGAATGGGGTAGGTGGATGGAACATGATACAGATAAGCTGATAAAAAAATACTAACAAGATGCTTTACAGTAAAGGACAAGAGAGGAAGTGTGCACTAGGCCCCTTTGTATCTAGTGTTTGACCAAGGGCTCATGGAGTTATTTTACATACAAAAATGGCAGGCACTGAAAAGAACAAAAATAGCCAAAGATGTGTTGTTAGAGGGGAAAAGGGAGAGAATTCAAAGTTTTGAAGTGATTAAGGATATGTATTTATGGGTTTCTCGCAAGGGAATGGTTGTTTCAATACTTAGCAATAAGTACAGTCGAGAAAAAGGGTAGGAAACATAAGAATATGGCTGGCAACTATGAGTAGAAGTAATCAGAAAAAAAATGTAACCAATTATGAAAAGAGAAAGGAAGAGCTGATCTGATTTACAAAGGAAATGAAAAAAAAAATGGTAGGGAAGAAGGCAATGATTGCAAGAACATGAATTAAAGAGAGTTTGATATGGGAACAAAAATCATATATGGGATGAAGGCACCCCAAAAATGTATGACCATTGGATGTTTTTTGATATGCAGAACATACTGTTTGCTCAGATGGAAACTGTGGTCTGTTGGAGATGAACGAAAGAAAATTCTGGAAATGTACATATGTGTTAAGCACTTTTCACTAGTGGAGAAGCTGTTTAGTGAGATGATGCTATGCTGGGAAGAGATACAGAGAAATAGGGAGTCTTTTGTTCTTTTTATGGGAGGTGGAGATGAAGGGGAACTGGATAACATAACATATGGCACTAGATTTTCATTTTGCACGAGAATGGATGAAGCAGAAGTAATCCCAAGGTTGGAAACTCTGGAGTTTTGTGTGATCTGTAAAGCTATGGAGGTGGGATGCATTATAAAAATAACTAATAGCTTACGATGTGGTTAGCAAGGTTTAGAATACAAAGCAGGGTATGGCAAGAGAGTTCCAAATACAAATCAGGGCATGGGAAGCAGGGTCTTTAATACAAAGCAGAGTTTAAAATACCAAGCAGGGTACAGGAAGCTGGGTTTGGAATACCAAGCAGGTTATGAGAAGCTAGGTTTGGAATACAAAGCAGGGTTTGGAACTCAGGTTTTGGAATACAAAGGGGAGTTTGGAAAGCAGGGTTTGGAATACAAAGCAGCGTATGGGAAGCAGGGTTTGGAACATAAAGCAAGGTATAGGAAGTAGGGTTTGAAACACAAAGCAAGGTATAGGAAGCAGGGTTTAGAAAATCAAGCAGTATTTGGGAATTAGGATTTGAAATACAAAGCAGGGTGTGGGAAGCAGCTTTTGGAATAAAAAGCAGGGTATGAGCATTGGCGTGTGCAATACAAAGTGGGGTGTGGGAAGCAGGGTTTGGAATGCAAAGCAGGATTTAGAATACAAAGAAGGGTATGGGAAGTAGGGTTTGGACTAAAAAGCAGGGTATGGGAAGCAGGGTTTGGAATACAAAGCAGGGTATGGGAAGTAGGGTTTGGACTAAAAAGCAGGGTATGGGAAGCAGGGTTTGGATTACAAAGCAGGGTATGGGAAGCAGGGTTTGGAATACAAAGCAGGGTATGGGAAGCAGGGTTTGGAATACAAAGCAGGGTATGGGAAGCAGGGTTTGGAATACAAAGCAGGGTATGGGAAGCAGGGTTTGGAATACAAAGAAGGGTATGGGAAGCAGGGTTTGGAATACAAAGCAGAGCGTGGGAAGCAGGATTTGGAATACAAAGCAGGGTATGGGAAGCAGGGTTTGGAATACAAAGCAGGGTATGGGAAGCAGGGTTTGGAATACAAAGTAGGGTATGGGAAGCAGGATTTGGAATACAAAGTGGGGTATGGGAAGCAGGGTTTGGAAAATCAAGCAGTATTTGGGAATTAGGATTTGAAATACAAAGCAGGGTGTGGGAAGCAGCTTTTGGAATACAAAGCAGGGTATGAGCATTGGCGTGTGCAATACAAAGTGGGGTGTGGGAAGCAGGGTTTGGAATGCAAAGCAGGGTTTAGAATACAAAGAAGGGTATGGGAAGCAGGGTTTAGAATACAAAGAAGGGTATGGGAAGCAGGGTTTGGAATACAAAGCAGGGTATGGGAAGTAGGGTTTGGACTAAAAAGCAGGGTATGGGAAGCAGGGTTTGGAATACAAAGCAGGGTATGGGAAGCAGGGTTTGGAATACAAAGCAGAGCATGGGAAGCAGGATTTGGAATACAAAGCAGGGTATGGGAAGCAGGGTTTGGAATACAAAGCAGGGTATGGGAAGCAGGGTTTGGAATACAAAGTAGGGTATGGGAAGCAGGGTTTGGAATACAAAGTGGGGTATGGGAAGCAGTGTTTGGAATACAAAGCAGGGTATGGTAAGTGGTGTGTGAAATACAAAGCAGGGTGGGGGGAGAGTAACAAGGTGGAGCCATGTAGAATGGTTGTTCTGAGACTGTAGGGGTAGGAGGGTGAAAAGGAGAGTTAGGTGATCCCATGCTTTTTTCAATATTGCTGGGCCATGCAAGGGGAGCAAGAAATGGTGATGAAATATATGTCTTCTTTCAGATGAATATAACACTGGTGTCTGAATGGATGTTGATAGTAAAATACAACACTTTGCTGGCATGTCTTTTACGGTTGGGTTTGAATGAATTTGAGATTAGCAGTTGGTAATTTTTGGATTTCTTTTTGTTCCCTGGACTACTTTCCGACAAGCATGCCATGGGGGGGGGGGGGGGTAAAGCCATCCCATTATTTGGAAGTTTGGCTTAACTTCCTGAACAGGGCTCTTTGGCAACTGAAGGCTTGTCCATGGTCACAGAATCACAAGATACCTCCTTCCCAATGACAGTTCATGTCATGTTGAACATTTTTGGAGATTTTCCTAGCCCAAACTCCCCCATACATGGATACATCATCATTTGAGGTCAGGCAGACAATGGGTAGTTGCCCTATTCATGTGCTCCATGCTTCTCCAGCCTCCCACCTCCCCTAGACTGGTGTCCCTTCTCTGAGCTTAGCCCTCCATCACAGCTCCCTAGGGAAATGCCCAGCATTCTCCCTTCCTCTGCGAACATACATGTCCATCCTGCCATGACAACAAGATTCTGCATTACCTGGGCAATAGTTGGGATTTTATCACACTATATCATCATCACGGCCGTATATTGATATTTATGAGTTGTATTAAAAGGTATACCTCCTTGTATATATTTTTGCATACTTCAATAAAATTGTCATTGAAACAAATGTGCTCATAAAACTATACAGTCTGTAAAACTGACAAAGCAAAAGGTGGGAGCTTTGGATGTGGGGAATGATTGTCTTAACACAATAAACATCTCTGAAATAACTTGTTCATAAACTTGGCCATAATATTGAAGTAAACAGAAAGCATATCAAAAACAGCCTCCTTTATTTTACTACTTTCATGTATTTGTGATGTATGTATTCTTCTTCAGAATTGTTAATGAAATTCAGCAACTTATATATAGAACATTTAAAGTCACATGTTTAAGGCTAACCAATAAACAATAAGTATATAGACCATACAATAAATTGTATAAGAAGTGTAGGAATAACTTAATTTAGAACAACATTTTTTCTTTAAGTCAAATGAGTGTTTCTATTATATATACTCCTTTTATACCAACATTGATCCACATTTTTTCACTCTAAGATTTTAAACTTCTGAGTTACAAGCTACAGCTCTTTTTCACTTCAGTATATGTAAAATGAGAGTCCATCTCATATGCTTAGAGATACATATCTATTATACATAACCATCAAGCTACGTAGAGGGGTGCCAGTATCATTGATCACTATCATGGAATTTCAAGGGTTTGATGCAGAAGTGTGAACCTTTCTATATTGGCAATGTTTTTCCAGAAAATAGTACAGTCTTATAACTGGTGTGTGTGTGTGTGTGTGTGTGTGTGTGTGTGTGTGTGTGTGTGTGTGTGTGTGTGTGTGTGTGTGTGTGTGTGTGTGTGTGTGTGTGTGTGTGTGTGTGTGTATATGGGTCTACTTCATATGTTCGACAGACCATTTGATCGACATTAATTTGCTTGACAGCTCAGTTGATCAACAACCAGTATTCAAGGCACTTAACAGGGATTTGCCCCCCTCCCCAATGTTGTGTGACCCTGGAGTTGTTATATATAGTTAGTGGGGGGTGTGGGGTTTAAAAGCATGAAAATACAAGAAAAACTACACACCCCCCAAATATATATAACAACTCCAGGGTCGCACAACATTGGGGAGGGGGGCAAATCCCTGTTAAGTGCTTTGAATACTGGTTGTCGACCAAATGAGCTGTCGACCAAATGAATGTCGATCAAATGGTCTGCTGATCTTATGAAGTAGACCCATATATATATATATATATATATATATATATATATATATATATATATATGGATCTAGGATGTTTGATCAAAAGATCAAACGTCCAAATCCATAACCACTGAACACACTTTAACGAAAGTGCTTTCATCGAAAAAATGCTTTTGTTAAAGTGTGTTAATAAAAAACAAAACACTACATTAACGTTTTTATAGGGGGCTTCACCCCACCCCTACTTTAATGTTCTCCCTCTGAGACCACACTACAGTGGGGAAAAGGTAATTTTTCCCTTACCTGCACCGTAGTACGGCCTTGGCAACAGGCATACTTACGCGAATGTGCTTCTTCGGTGAAAAGCACTTTCATGTAAGTATGCTCACCCTTAATGGATTCAAACATTTGATCTTTCGATCAAATGTCCTAGATCCATATATATATATATATATATATATATATATATATATATATATATATATATATATATATACACACACACACACACACACATACATACATATATATATATATATATATATATATATATATATATATATATATATACACACACACACACACACACACATATAGAATTGGGAGGAGGTGCTTTAGCGCAGCTACCACCATAGTGGGGGTGCAAGGGGGCTTATCCTCTACAAGAAGGCTTTTGTTTTCAATAATGGCTGTGGTTTACAGTTAATTGATTCAGAGGTTTTATGATCACTGTTTTTTGACATAACCATTGGTCTTTCTTTAGTAAGCCAATACACCTGTTTTTTTTTTTTTGGTTTGTTTTTTTTTTTAATTTCAGAAAAATTGTTTACTTTTCATTCTCCTTCCGCACTGCTAATGGAAGTAGTGCTCCAACCTTTACACTAGAGATTCAAGGTCAATGCATTCATTTTCATTACTTAAAGAAAATAATAAAGTACATCAGTGACACAATATCTTTAGGTGAAATTAGTATATACCATATCAAAAAACATGCTTAGTATAGTAAAAGTGCTGAAAAATTAAATACGTTTCTGAAAAATTCTGATACACTAGACATATTTAACAATTAAGCTTTGGTGTGAAAACTGCTATGGGATGATGGTCACTGACATGGAGGTATGTAAAACAGAAAACAAAAACCTTTTTGTGTCACAACCCAACATTGCCATGTCCCAGCTTCTGTTTGGTAACAAAGCAAACTGCAGAGGAAAAAATACCTGTGCTCCAGAAGTAACAAATTCCTGCAGTGTGACAGCCGTATCCTGGAGCAATTCATTTTCCTACAGAATAATAGTGTGTTATTGCCCATTATCTGTTCTGCCAGCAGTCGTACCGATATGAAATGAGGGGTGACTGCATTTCACTGACATTTTTCAGATATCTCCTCTGTTGCCACGGAGACCAGGGTGTTCTCAGAAAATTGTGAGCAGGGAGGGGAAGAAAAGGGAAGGAAATGGAAACCACAAGGATTTGAAAGGCCAGCAGTACCTCATATCCAATTCATTTTTGCAGCAATGCAAAACAGACAGTATGACTTAAAATGTAGAGCCAGTGGAATTTTTAAAGAACAGATGGATAAAGGTTTATATTACTTAATGTGCAAAAGCTACACTACTTTATACAGAAGGATACATAAAGACAGCAAGAGAGAAATGACATAGTGTGGTTCAAAGGTACTGTCATACTTGCTAAAACACTTCATTGCAGCACATGACATTCTGTCATAGCTCATAAATGAAAAAATAAGGAATTTAAAATGATGGAATTAAACATATTTTAATTAACATGACGTGAGTGCTGTTGTATGTAACCATATTTGGGCACTGTAAGATTTGAGCTACATGGCAGATGAGTTAGATAACTATATATCACGACACAACAGGCGTGAAGTAGTTCAGTATTCTGTCACCCATCACTCTACCGTGCCTTAATACAAACCAAATGAGAAATGTATATCTGATGAGTCAACATGGTCTAAGGACAAGGAAACCATCTGGAGACCACAAACGAAATCACAGCGAGTCACTTTTGCAAATGTAAGGGGAATCAGAACTCCAAAAATACAAACTACCCCAAATTGCATCTACCTTTGTGCTCTTTTTATCAGTAACAAAGACACTTCCCAAAATGTAATTTTCTTTTTTTTTTTAGATGTCACAGTTGTAATTGGTGCAGGCTTACACTACTTTGCTCAGGTCTCTACTTTATTTCTTATCTGGTGTACCTTTCTATGTGGAGTTTGCACATCCTCCCTGTGTCCATGTGAGATTCTGCTTGGTGTTCTATGACATCCCAAAGACATTTAAAAGGTGAATTGATGATCTTACAAATTGTTCGTGGGTGCATGTGTTATGTATAAATGAGGATGTGTATGATCTTATGAATGTGCACATGTGTATCTGAGCATCCTGTGATAGGTTAGCACCTAGTTCAGGATTGGTTCACAGCCATGAGCCCACTTAATGCTGGGATGAGCAACGATAGGCATTGGCTCTGCCTTCCCTATGATCCTGGTTTTGCTTAAGTGGTTTATTAGAAAATGAAGGAATGAACAAATATATTCTCTGTGGTGGTAAAAAAAACGGCTATAACATGTTTCTGTTGTTTCTCATCAGAACAATAATAGCACACAGTACCTTAAAGAGCTGTAACAAGCTTTCAGTATGTATATTTAGCATTTACATTCATTTGAAATAAAAAAACAAAGAGGGATTTGTAAAAACCTGACATAGTAATTGTGTTTATAAATGGAGATAAGATACTCGGTTATTTAATTATGCAATGACTGTTTATAGACAGTATTATTCCACTATACCTCACACTGAAAGCAAGTCTTTAAGGATCATACTTTAATTCCAGATAAGGATTGATTTTGCTCATTCTGCATGTCCACTTCCCTACTTAGTCTTTAAGTGTGAAACCTATGCAGCTTAACCCTTACCATTTATAACCCCGCAAATGTATTGCCATATGTCTACCCCATGTGCCCCTGATTTCCTTTTCACTTTTCACACCCATTTACTGTCTCTAAGAAGTTACTTGCATCACCCAATTCACTTTTTTGCGAAAATGTAATCGCCGTTGATAGACTGTCTTAGATAAAATCTTTGGTCATTAATTAAAAAGTGAGTATTTATGAAGTATACTATTAACAAAATCTTGTAAAACTAAAGGTACACTTAAATTTATGACATGCTAAATATAAAGGAGTGACAGCTACCATATAGCCATCAAGATTTAAAACATATTAAAGAAGTTAAAATGTTAGAAATATATTGGTTTTAATAAAATCCAATGTAAATAAATAGAATATGAGAGACATCAATCTTTTAACTCTTCTTATCTGTGACTGTCCTTTATTGTCATGTAAATAACAATAACTGAATCACAAAAATAAGTGGAAAAGGTCCCAAAATTTAATTCCCCAGGAAGGAATAAAAAGGGATCCATCTTGTAGAAAAGTATTGAAAACTATTTCAGCACTGCTGTTAATATTGCCAACCAATGTTTACAGATAAAATCCACTCATTTCAGATGGGCACATTTATAAAGCGATGATAAAACTAGTTATTTATCCATTACAGGGGTAGTCTGAAGTCACTACAAGTCCAGCTGCCAAAGGTTAAGACTGAAGAATGTATGATGAAGGCAATGATGACTGACAGCTACTCATTTCCCCTGTTGGAACAGAGTGCTTAACCAGTCTGATAGCGAGACATGACGCAACAGCCAGCACTCAGCTTCTGGCACTCGTATTCATCAAGCCTCGGCTTGTTGTAATGCACAGCTGGTACTTAACTGGGTTAAGTATGCATTATTGACCATCATGCCATCCTGGGCCTCACCTTAACCTCAAAGGTGTTTCGCAGGCCTGGGACAGCAGGTACTTGCCTGGCCTGAGGATGCATGCTTGCATCTGTTGTCTGTATCCTTTCTACCTCCCCAACTCTTTACTTTCCCATCCCTGTCATCACTTTCCTTCTCTGTCATTCATAAACAACCTACACACAGTCATCACCATGTATTCACTCCCTCTTGTTATTAATGTTTCTTTGATATCAACAATGTCCAGTGGGGGGGGGGGGGTTGGCATAATGGTTCAAATATTTACCTCACAGATACAAGGTACAGAGTTTGATTCTGCCTTTGAGAAGGACAGTGGGTAGGCTTAAAATGGCCCACAAGGGCCTAGTAATTATCTATGAACTTATGGACTGTTGAATGAGCTTGAAAAGTCATGAGTGTGTGTGTTTGGGTGTGGGCAGAGGGGCCTTAGAATTCATATGGAAAATTTGGAATCAAACTGTAATGATACAACTAAATTTTAAGTGCGTGCTGAAATAGTCGGTGACAGAGAACTAGGACATTCCACAAATGTGTCGCTACATTCTGCTCTTCTCAGAATCAAGCTTTTATTTATCACAAAAGAGTTTACATAAGAACTCTTTTGTTACAGACCAATATTTGGAAACCACAATGGATTTTTGCAAACCCCATTTGAAAAATACTGCACTCACTAAACCAACACCTAGTGCTTGCTCAGAGGTCTAAAAATAACATGTTGACTGTTGATACTCTGTATTGATGAACAGTGTGGGGTTTGATCCCAGGAGATATAAGAAATATCTCATATTATTTGCAATTTAAAATTTATTTGAAGATATATATCTCAGGCAAATGGAAATACACCTCTAAAAAGCCCACTGCCAAGACCCTTGTTGTTCCAGATTCTAACCTGTTCATAATTTACCTTTCAAGATAATAAGAAAGGGTCTCAATCACTTCCATGTCTCTTGCAGGCTGCCTAACGGTATCGGACCATGAGTATCCTTCCAGCTTCCCTTGGGGACAGACCCTCTGGTTGTAACCAGCCCTCCCCTTCTTAATCTAAATATTGTCTTGTTTATAATTTACAGTCACAAAGAACTCATTCATACCAATAAAACAGTACTGTCCTTGTATAATCCCCATTACTGATTCCTCACCTCAGGCAGTCAAATACAAATCAAAGAAATATCACATGATTCTTGCACGCTTACTGTAGTGGTGTCCAGGTTATGAGTCTCAACTGAATGTAACTATTTGGATAAGATATGCACACACTTTATCTGTTGTCTATATATTAATATTTCAGTTGGAGTAAGTACATATGCTGAAAGGAAGCTTGAATGTTCTATTTTTTTCTGGAACGCTCTATTGATGTGTATGTTTTATGTGCTGTATGTACTATGTTCTAGAGATGTATCTGAGTTTAACATGGTCTAAGTACTCTATACTGTATGTCATACATTGTTACCTATTAAACTATATAATCCTGAGTATAATAGTATATTTTTGCTCTTAGCTTAGTCAAATGTATAAAATACCCCAGGTCTCTGCTGAAAATGGGCTTTGGCTAGACAGACTTTCCTGGCAAACAAGCAAACACACATAAATGGCTGTCATTCCCTTGCTGTACTTCTTCACTAACCCAAATTTTTATGAATGTCCTTAATTTTGACAAAGGATTTTGCTCCAACCCTCCTAAAGTTGTTTTTTCTGAGAAAAGGTGGTAGATTACAGCCCAGTAATAGTCATACCCTTACAGCTACAAACATGTTTAAATTCTGAAAAAATAGTTTATTGAAATCCCCTTTTCTCTAAGCCTACAGTGTTAGTGTTTAAAAAGTGTCGCTAATCAGAAGCCTCTTTCCTTAATTATTTTTCCTTTGTCTCTAATTCTAAAGATAAAGGGCTGAGAGTTCTTCTGTGAATTGCTTATCATGCATTATGTGTGAAATTCTAAATGCTATATAATAGTAATTCTAAAGCCAGAGACAAAACTTGTGCCTTTGAGTAAATCAAATATCTCAGTTTGCCCATATATCACTCCAAAGTATTACTATATAGAATTTGAAGCATTATCTCATAGCTGACATCAGTTTATCAAATAAAAGTCTGATGAGATCCATGTCTCATGCTTGTGTAAGAAAAGTTATGGAAAACATCACAGCATTTATCATGTACGTCTTAACAAAATAGCAGAATTTTTTAGACTTTTACACAGATTTGGACAACATTGCAAGGCCTAAGGCCGCACCCCATATGGACTGCAAATAGAACAGTCCTGACATTTATGAAAAGCATCTGCTCGAACAGTATGCAGCATGCATCCAGCAGTGAGTCATAAGTGTTGCGCTTTGATAAATGATTTGCAAATGGCACTGGATTTACTGGCATGAAAGGAAACAGAACAAAAGATCCTGCTGCCATATTCTGCACAGTAAGACACCTTCGTATATTAACCATGGTGTTTGCACTTTTCAGCTCACTGGACCAGCTTTTGTTGAGCTGTGCATTTAGTAGTATTTGGGACTCAGTGGAAGAGAGCTTATGTAAAACTGTGATTCTGGAAGCTTAACATGCCACATTTGTTTTCATTATATCACCCTTTTTGCATAAGATTACATATGCTTGGATATGCTTATAGCATAACAGAGGTTGCTAAATCAGTTGTTTTTGTAGGCTGACTCCTGTTATGTATATTTTTTGCAGACTGGCAAACAATGCTCCGTAAGGCTTAGTTATTAAGTGTTCAAGGTTTTTGTACATCAGAGATGTTCTGTAGTTTTGGTACCATAATGAAAGTGCATGAGTGATATGTCAAAGTGTTTTACAAAACAGGCTCAGGGAACACACATCAGATCATACGACTATAAGTAACTTAAGTCTTATCTTTATGAAATAAAGAAAATGCAATATTACTCTGGGGGGTTTAAAAGCAATGAATACTGAGAGTATGCAGGACTCAGTGGCTTAATATCTAATTCACTGTGCTTCACTATTTTAAACCCAAGTAATACCTTTTCCCTTGATAAAATTTGACTCTTGCCACAGCTTATTTTTGATCCACAGGGTATGTTAAACCCACTAAGAAGGTACAATCTTGTTCAAATAGCATTTTTCTAGCTTTGTGATGACAGGATAAAGAAATGGACTAACAATATTTAAATTAATGCTGACACTTTGAAAGATATAAGTGATTGGTTTAATCAGATTTGTTTTTAAACTTTGATGGTCACATGAGGATATTTAAATTATCACATGATAGCTGAAGTGTGGGTCACTAATGAGTTCTTAAACACAGTTAAGTTCTGACTTGTAACAACCATGCCATGTGTGATGTTCTATTCTGAGCTTTGAGTCACAGCTTTCATGCGTGATGTCCTGTAGAAAGTTTCAGGCACAGTAGCTATCCTGTATGTGATTCTCTGCATTTCTGCACTGAGCTCTATGACAAACTTTCCATGTCAGATTTATTATTTTTCCAGAATTCTAAGGGACGTAGCACATCCGGCTGTTTTCTTAAGCACTAAGTGTTATGAACAATTTGTTGTTCAAACAGACAGCTTTAACCAGATAAACTTGCTAGGGAAAAATAATGCATGATCGGTTTCATGTTCTCACTGCAAAATATTGTCACAAGTATTAAACAAGGAATTATTTTAGCTGCAAAATTAATTTCAGCTGACGACTATACAATGGCAGTTGTTATAGACATAAAATATCCTGAATAAATACCTCTCCAAAATATTTGGTGTCAACAACTGCTGAATATGCAAGACTGTTTCTATAAGCACAAAAAGTAGCAGCTTTTAATATTTACATAAATGCTGCAGCTTTCTCTTTCTCATGAATCTACCGCCTAGAATTATTCTGGAAATATTCATCCAATGCAGAGTTGCGTATGTTCAGATTAAAAGCATAACAATTATTTTCAATGTGAATTAAGAGGCAGAATCTTTAAAACAGCAACTTCAGGGTGTGCTATACTGTAAGACTAGGAAGTGCCAGAGACTCATCGACATATCTGCCAAGCCAAGTACTCTATCATACATACTGCGTTTGACAGTATTTTGTGCCAAATGATCATTATTGTTTCCTAAGAGCTTTCTACAACAACCAGAGTACTGTAATAATGCCACCCTACATCCATGAGCAAAATGTGATTTTGTAGGGTAATTACTACATCATGGTTTAAGATATAACTGCATTATTTTTTTTCTTTCGGCTTTTCCCGGTTAGGGGTCGCCACAGCGGAACTCCGGTCCGCTAATGAGTGGCAGTCGATTTTTTTATGGTGCCAAGATACCAGACCAACCTTCAACGAAGGCATGCCCATTCACAAATGTCTTTCGAATGCCACTCGACCGTGAGGAGGACATGCACACTCCACACAGAAGGCGCTCCAGCCGAGAATCGAATGGGAGAACCTCTTGCTGTAAGGCGACAACGCTACCACTGCACCACCATGGCTTATCTAAGGTATAACTGCATTATACTGATGCCATATTAGAGAGGAAACACAATCCACATCAAAAACAAAATGATACAGCTTCAAATGATGCAAATGTGTCTGTAGACCTCATGAAACTCATGTAATTGAATATGTGAGGGATCAAATAACTGTTGTTAGCTGTCAGATGCTAGTTTTTTAATGGTATGATAAAAATATATCACTGCATAAAATCTAGTACAATATTCTCCGATGTAAAGGGGCAGCAAAAAACATTTTATTTAATGAAGAACATTTGACCACTGTGGATGACACAGCAGTCCTTCTCCTCTTCAAGTATGACTGGAGAAAACCAGGAACCAAATGGAAAACACACCAAATAAGCCTGTATACGAACTCTGTTTATTGCAGTAAAAACACACCAGGATTAAGCGCTTTCATCTTTCACATAGAAGACATCAGAATAAAGCACACTGATTCAAGAACCATTTTTATACCAGTACATGTTACATAATAGATAAAATTGACCCAATGGTATTGTCAAAAAAGTCACATGCAAAATGGTCACATGAGCAATATTAAATACACAGGATGTTAATATTCAAGCCAACTTAGCTGTTTACAAATAAAACACTGTTATATATTAAATACCTTCAGCATATATTAAAAAATGCAGGCACAGTAATGCATGTAAAAATGTTAAAATACTTAAAGTTTCATAGATTTTTCTTTCAGGGCTGAAAGTATTGTCAATTAATTATTTATACCTGGTGGAAAATTAGCTGGTAGTCTGAGTTGCCAAACCAGCTCTTTTTACTTAATAAATTCTTCCAGTCATCCCCTCCCCAAATCTATGTCCACTGTATCCAAAATACCAAATTTAAAACCTTTAAAATTAGAACAAGTGAGGGAATGCCTATATAATGTACTTGTATCCTTGTTTTTAAGATCATATACGTGCTCATAGATTCTGCTTTTCAATGCTCTCCCCGTTTTCCCAACATAGAATCTGTTGCACGTATCACATAGGGCAAGGTACACCACCACTCTGGTGGTAAAACAATTTCCTTTCTTGAATATAACCTTAGATACCATCTTATTAGTGGGTCTATATCATAACATCAAAGTTCTCTAACATTGAATGTTATTATATCGAACCCTAAATACCGAAGTGTGAAAACATCGAACAGTCAGAATAGCGAATTTTTTCCCAGGGAAAAAAATTTGCTATTCCGAGAAACATACACACAGCACAAACACAGACAAAAAATAGCCATCCACACACATACACTTAAAATCCTGCACCTAAACTAAACTTTACATACAGTACTAGCTATCCACTTACCTTAACCCAACCCTAACCATAAAGTCCATAACTATCACACACTTACCTCACCCGTGCCCTAACCCTAACTCACCTAACCCTCCCCCTAATCCTAACCTACACACAATTGCACACTTACCTGACCCGCGCCCTAATCCTAACTCACCTAACCTGCCCCTAACCCTAACCTGCACACAATGGCACACTTACCTGAACCCGCGCCCTAACACTAACGTCCACACAACCGCACACTTACCTTACCCGCTCCATAACCCTAACTCACCTAACCCGCCCCCTAACCCTAACCTTTACACAATCACACACTTATCTGAACCTGACCCATAACGCTCCAACATATCGAATGCTGAAAACAGTGAAGTCACAGCAACGGCCCACCAAATTTTTTTCCCTGGGAAAGAATTCGGTGTCCTGCACCTTTGTTGTTTTCAGCGTTCGACATTATGGGTTCGATATTATAACATTCGATGTTAGAGAACTTCAATGCTATAATATAGACCCCTTATTAGCTAGGTGGGTTTGAGGTGCTTTGAAAATATTAGTACATTGGGAGCACCTCCCACAAGGTGTTGTACCACAACCACCTTCCACCGGTAAATTCAACTTGTTTTCCATAAGATGTTTAATATTCATGCCCACCTTGCTGATAAAAACTGGTTTATTTTCCACTGCAGTTAATCACATCATTATTTACACTAAATATACTCCAGTTCTTTTTTAATATGTTTTTCACTTCATATGATATAGGACTGTATTACACTATACATGCATGCTCATAAATCTTCATTTCACCAGGATCTGTGGGGGCTATATTAGTTAATGAGTGGTTTCCAAACAGGAGCTTATATATTTTTCCCCATCCTGTGTAAACCTCCTCAGTAATTTGTTCCACCATCTGTTTGGGGTATCCCCTTTCTAAAAACAGA
Organism: Protopterus annectens; assembly: GCF_019279795.1. Classification (NCBI taxonomy): domain Eukaryota; kingdom Metazoa; phylum Chordata; order Ceratodontiformes; family Protopteridae; genus Protopterus; species Protopterus annectens. The sequence continues at coordinate 287,947,015 of NC_056737.1, forward strand.
TCTCTTAATGTGAAAAACTCCTGCCTCACATCACTCAATTCTAAAGTCATGTGTGCAATTCTTATAGCATGTCCTTTGACTAAGCTCTTTTTCTGTGAAAGTAGATGGTTGCTCGTATAATGAAGGTAGGAATTACAAAAAGTACTCTTACGAAATATGTTAGATTTCTGTAGGTGTATGGTAAATTGCCGTGTCCAAGTAATGTATACCTCTAGTGTTGTAGCTATAAGTTAATTCCAAACATGAAGTAGTTTTGTTCAGGTGGTTAATAAAGCCAGGGATATCTTCCATTTTCCCTTCCACAAAACAAAGATGTCATCCAAAAACCTGCAATATACCTTGATGTTGTTCCAGAATTCTTTGTGGAATACATATCTTAATTCCCAGCCTAATAGTACTATATTTGCATATGTAGGGGCGCAGGCAGCCCCCATGGCAACTCCTCTTGTTTGTTGGAAATATTGGCCCTCAAGAATAAAAAATTATTCTCTAAGATAAGTACCATCATTTCACACACCAGGTTTACTTTATCATGATTCAAGATGGAACATGTAAAGAGTGTCTCTTCAAATAATTCCAGTCCTTCTTGCTTGGGAATACAGGAAAAAAGATCTTTCACATCAGTGGTTAAAAATACCAAATCAGCTGCCCATAGATTTTGTTTAAGCTATCCTAGAAAATCCTGCAGAAAATGACTGCAGAAAACAAATATTTTAAATTACAAATAAAAGCAAAAAAAAAATAAAATCAGAAAGGAGGGACAACAGAATGGTTCAGAGGAACGTATATGGGGACATTCTTATTTGCATTTGTTTCTATTAATCCAGATTGTCTTACTGATAACCATATTGCTGCTTATTTGATGGGGAAAGCTGTTTGAGACTTTGAAGTTATATATTGTGAAATATGAAAATTGCTTTCCTATATAAAACAATAAGCATGTTACATCACTGTTAGCATGATAGTAAAAAAAAAATCAGTGTACTAAGGACCTTACTTCAAAGATTAAAGCAAATGCAACCGACATTAATTTACGCGTCAGTGGTCATTACTTGACATTAAGAATCCACTTTTTTGTCAAGTAAGTTAATTATAAACATGAATAAAGTGTTAATAGTTTGTATTGCAAAAATGATGCCTCAAATACAGAGTATCGATTTTATGCCTTATAAATCCTTTCTATTTCAAAATAGTTTATTTTTAAACATTTTATGCTATGCTGTATGCAAAGATGAGCATACTAATCATTTTAAATCACATGTTTTGCACATTGTGCCAGCTAATACACTGAAAACCATTTTATGCTGATAGGTCACTTACCAACTGCCATTTGTTTCACTTAATTACAAATACAGATCAAGGCCATTACCTGTTTGCTTTGGTTTCCTTAAGTATGTTTTCACATAATATTTTGTAGAACACTTGAATTTCGTCAACAATAATGCATGATTTGGTATTGTCTGAATTAATTGGCTTGTAGGACATCACACATGTAATATATACATATGCTACCTCATGCATACATGCATCTATATGTTCAGCCAGACAGCTGTTTCCTCACCACTTTTCTGGTAAGAGTTATGATATTAGGAAGCTAAGCAGAGCAGGTTATGGTAGAAGAAAGCTGAACAGAGCAGACCTGGTAAGAGATATGGTATTAGGAAGCTGAACAGAACAGACCTGTAAAGAGTTATGGCAGAAGGAAGCAGAACAGAGCAGATCTGGTAAGAGTTATGGTATTAGGAAGCTCAACAGAGTAGACCTGGTAAGAGTTATGGCAGAATGAAGCTGAAAAGGGCAGACCTGGTAAGAGATACGGTAGAAGAAAGCTGAACAGAGCAGACCTGGCTTTCCTAACTCCCAACACCAGTGTTCCAGTCATCTTCCAGGATTCTCAGGCATTCCTAGGCAAGCTGAGTGATGTCATTTCTGCTGAATTTCTTGGGTTTGCCCATGGCTTCTTTGCAGTGGACTGTACCTGATGCATCCCCTGCAGGAGGTACTCAAGGGCATGTTTTCTAGATATCCAAGTCTCCTTCGCTGACTTTTATCAATCCTGGGGAGCAGGGGCTATAATACAATACCTTCCAGGACTGCTGGATGTATTCCATTCTCTCTTATCCTTCTTCTCTAACCATGTAACCTTTACCCTCACTGACCGATTTGTTTCTCTTCTCACCAGTATCCACAGATAACAAGAGATGGAAGAGATCATGATCTGCCATGGACAGTAAACCCAGCTGCTTGTGAGGGAATTGCTTTTCTCCTACTTATATCAGAATGTGATAGCTTCCTTTCATTTATTGTGTGGGTACATAACCTTAGGTGAGGGTGGGGAGGGACATAGAACGTCCAGTAACCAGGAGCACCGTCCTTTGTTTTACCATCATAGTCCACTGAAATGCTTGCAGTACTGCCACTGCTGCACCTGTTTACTAGACACTCTGTGGATTACCTCTAGCTAGATCTCAATATATTTCAACTCCTTCACTTTTGACACCTGTTCCATTGTCTGCAGACAGCAAGCCACACTGTTTTTATTCCATTCACTTCACATTCAGCAATGAATTGATCCAGGGAACATAGATATCACAATGGTTTGTGACCTGAAGGACAACACTGACTTTAAACAACAACAACATAATGTTTACTTCCACTCAGCGGTATCTCTCAAATACTCATTGTTTATTGACAACCCAAAAACAGCATGTGGTGATCCACTACACAGTTTTGGTAGAGTCTGTCAGCCATGTTAAATATATACAGTAGACTCCCTCTTATCCGTCCCCTTTTTAATCGGCCTCCTCTTTAACCTGGCATCACATTTCTGCTGTAGCCCTAGCAAAAGACAACAGAGAAGAACAACACTTCCGCCTCCTGTGGGCAAAATAATGACAGACATTTGAGTTTTAGACTTCATAGTCATTAGAAAAATGCATACTAACACAAATCCTGTTATTCTAGCTGATTTATAATGTGTAAAGTCTATTTTGTATGCTTTTTTCTGATTAACCAGCCATTTGTCTATCCAGCCTAAGGTCTGGTCCCAGTGAGACCAGATAAGAGGGTGCTTACTGCATGATTTAACAGAGAAAATATAGGCACTTTACCCACTCTGTAGATAAAGGAGCTAAATAACATACATCATTGATTCTAGGATCCCTTTCTAGTGCAGCATCCCTCACAATACATTCCAGGGAACACTCTCTAAAGTCACAAAACACAGGAAAACTACTGGTAAGCAAACATGGCCTCTGATACATGACAGGGTGGAATTCACAATTGTGTATGTGGACAGGGGGTCAGCTACCATGCGTGTGTGTGTGTGTGTGTGTGTGTGTGTGTGTGTGTGTGTGTGTGTGTGACAGAGAGGACAAGAGAGATTGATAAACGGAATGGGGAAAAAGAGACAGCTGCTGTATGTCTCTTTATGTATATACGTTTGTATGTGTGTACATCAATGTCCTTGGATATGTCTGGAAAATGCTGCTTTATTTTTACATACAGAAAAGCAGGATTATCAATTTTACCTTGCCAAAGATGACACCTAAATGTCGATGTATGTGTAAAAAATAATTATAGACTTTATATGTTTTGTTAAAAAAAAAGTGCCAAATTTATACACAAACATCACAGGTATGACATATACTTGTGTTACGGCTGCTACTTTTACCTCTTCTGTCTAGAAAAAGTTTTCATATCAGTGTACTTGCGCATTTAATAAACAAAGAATCAAGTGTATTATAAAATAACTTTTGAGTACATTTCTGAAAGAAACAAAGAAGATATATATATATCAGTGGACATATCTCATTTCTTTTATTCTGACCCCTCCCCCCGCACCAGATTACTAATAGATACTAACCCTAACTCTGCTCCTTCCCCCAATCCTAACCCTACACCTTAATGTCATTAAACCTTTCCATAACATTTCCACTACACAAAACACAATCTAACACACAAACACTCATAAATACACACAAAGAACACTATATCCCCCTCGTCTAACCCTTACCCTAAAATATACAAACTCGCACATGAACACACAACAGCCATCCTTCACTCATCCCTGACCACGGTTCTAACTCACATACACAAACCCCCATGCTGTCACCCCCAGAAACCCCTTAGCAGTTTTGATATTCCATAAGATCGACATATCCACCGTTCGGCCATGTTTACTATCAGCATTAAATCACAACCCTGTTTATGTGGTTTATGAGGTTAAACAATGAAACATAAGGAAGTTGATTGCTTTATGTGGGAGTGGACTGTTTTTTTTTTTTTTTTTTTAAAGACCAGATAAGGGAATCAATGATTATAATAATATGTTGTACACTTGTGACACAGTGAATTATGACTCATTACTGCCAAAGTGTTAGACAATATAATGACATTCGACAACTATTTGCAGTCTGTGTCATTGATATACGACCTAACCTTAACATAAGCACCATTTGGCATAACATTAAGTATTAGGTCATGCAGCAAGTAGTATATAAAAAAAATGGTCCTGTCCTTTTTAGTGTGTTTTGTTTCAATACTTATGAATGATAAAGAATGGTACTTATTAACACTATTATATAAACTTTAACATCTATCAAATGCCAGTGCAGACCATGTTCAATTTTTCCACTGTGGTTTTCCTTTACATTTTGCAAACTGCATATGTATAGTGCACTTTATAAGGATAACTCTGATGCTGGCACTAATGTTTTCAGAAATAACCATAAAGATTAAAATTGTATTACAGGGAAGTAAAATATATTCCATAATGTTTCGCAGCCATGGTAACAGCATTATTTTGTAAATCGTTAGGGAGGAGAGGCAGAGGTCCTCCTCCCCAGAAAGAATTGCAGAGACAACTGAGAATAAGAACACTTTAAGTACAATGGAGTTACTCAGACAGGATATTATAGCTTGATTATATGTCACCTGACTAAGTGCAACCATGTCGCGAAATAATTGCTTTATGCTATTTTTACCAGCAGGAATGTTAGGCCTGAAAGCTTGCAGCAGGATGACTATTACTTCTACAGCATATACTTCCAGCAAGTGATGCATAGCTACTCAGTTAAAAAGCACACTACATCAGGACTTAGTCCTTCAGATACCTACAATGAACTTGTATTACAAAAAAGAAAGAATTGTGGAAAAAGAATTATGGTGGTACAGATCTCAGTGAGGCACTTGTAAGTCATCAGAATGCTATGGAGCTGAGTACCGTGCACATTTTCTGCAGTCTGTTATACAAATGTACCAGATGTAGCATGCAAACTGTGCAATCAAGGTTCCGTTAATCTGCCAATGAACACATTAGAACATGCTGATCTTTTCTCTGTAGCTGCTTGAATATTTCTCAACAGGTAATAATTTAGAGGTCTGCCTATCCGGAGAAGGTCACGCTAATTTGCTGTACAATGACAGAGAGCGCTACTTCCATGCTGGAAAAAAAAATGTTACTGATCTCAAAGACAAAAGATCATATGTGATTGGTGCTGTTCCATCCTGCATTTTAACGCTGGATTTCTACCCTGCAGAGTCACTCTCACACACACAGACACACACACACACACACACACACACACACACACACACACACACACACACACACACACACACACACAGACACACACACGATCACAAATGATAAGCTATGGATATCCAAATATGATGCCTTTATCCTTAAAAACAATGAAGTGGCATGAAACGTTTCACAGCTGATGCTATATAACTCACAACACACTAAATTTAGAAAGACTAATAGATTTTTCTTACAATCTGTATGTATTTTATAATTATACCAGCTCACTAATACTGCAGCAGGAAGGATATTGAATAAAAAGCCCAAGACATGATTAAAGACTCGAGCATGACCCGTATGGCTCATGCTAGAAAGGTCCTTGCAGTGTGATATGCCAAAAATGTTAGCGGTAACAAGGTAGACTTCCTTATCAGCTAAATTGAATGTTTTCTGAATCACTGATGCACCCTTACTATACAGATCATGGCTAACCTACACATAATGGTAGTACCCTGCTGTTCATGTAGGCAGTGGTATCTTCCTCCAGTCACTTTCTCACACACACATACACAAACACAAGCATGTATATATATATATATACAAACACACACATATCTATATCTATCACAAACACACAAACACACTACAGTCCCTGGGCCTCTCACTACCCTCCTATGGTCCTCCTGCACTTGTAATACTTTAGTGTCATTATAGCATGGCTGACTTAGGCCCTGGTGGTCTAGTGTAGCCCCCACCCTCAAATCCCAATTAAAATGTTGATGAAATGACAGCACTTTAAAGAGTCAGTCCTGGTAGACTGGTGGTTCACTCCAACCCAGTACTAATGTTGATGAAATGAAAGCACTTTAAAGAGACAGTCCTGGTAGACTGGTGGTTCACTCCATCCCTATACTAATGTTGATGAAATTACAGCACTTTAAAGAGTCAGTCCTGGTAGACTGGTGGCTCACTCCATCCCTGTACTAATGCTGATATCATTAACAGTACTTACGACTGTATGCCTGGTATACAGTGATTTACCCACCAAACCCCAAAATGCTGTATGTGTCTTTGGGCACTTTAAGGGATGTTCCCTAGTGATCTGGTAAATCTCCCTACCCTCTGGCTCTACAGTACTTCCAGTGCCATTACAGCACTTTAGATACATATCCCTGGTGAACAGTGGCCTTCCATCCCTTGATACCTGTATTAATGTTCCTGTCATCTTGGCAATGAATTTTCTTATGGTCTACTGGTTCTCCCCACACCCAGTCCTGATAATGCAGTTGGTGCAATTATTGCACTTAAGAGCTGTGTCCAGTGTTCAGCCCCCCCCCCAATCACCATTATGCTGTTCTGTGCCTTAGATCAATATTCCCTGGTACCCAGTGTATCTCCCCCCCTTTGTTCCCTTTAGTAACATTGCTTCCAGTACAGTACTTTTTAACATTATTCTCCCTGGTGCCTTGTGGTCCCACCCCTTCACCCTCCAGTTCTCACTTTGATGATGATGATGATGATGATGATGTTATTTTGGCCCTGTTTACAGGAAGCCCTGGTGTCCAATGGCTTGCCCCACCATTTTCATATTCAATACTACAACCTGGAGAGGATGGCCATGTTGATCTACATGGCAAAGTGCTGTTTGAATCACTCAACCATGTAGATGGCTTCCTGGAGGTGGTTCTAAGAAGATAGGACATGTCTAATTAGCATATAGTTCTCTCCCTGTAATGCCTCATTAGCATTTCATGAGGCCGTCCCTTCACGGTGCTGCCCATCTTCATGCGGAGGACTCTTATAGGACCATATAAAGGTGCTTCATGAATAAAAATAATTGTAATGTGTACACAGCCATGTGCACATTGCAGTGGATTTATGAATCTGGACGGCAGTGAAATCTGTGCTAAGGTCTTGTTATTAGAATTTTAATTTTCACTGCAGTCAGTACATCTGAACCTCTTGGTGAAAAATAAGATTTGTCATTATTTGCTGTAATTCATTCTTCCTTCCTCTTAAATACTACACACATATAGAACCATATGCATCCATACAATCGTACTTACAGACACACGCCTATCCACATCCGCAGCCTATCTGTCTATCTATACACACACACACATACACACACACACACTTGTATATATATATATATATATATATATATATATATATATATATATATATATATATATATTTATATATATATATATTCACTGTTCTCTTTTCTTACATAGTACACTTCTATTTAAGACTGAAAACACAGACACACATGCGTACGCTAATACACACACACACACATTTATATGTAAATTAAATCACCTAGTTTGACTGAAGGTACCTAGTACTGATTATGGTTCCTGGTTGTGCATTTGGTCAACAGTGCAGTTGTTTGTCACAAAGTGAAATGATCATAAGCACAGTTGTCAGTGTCTGAGTAATTTTGTGCTACATAGGAGATTGAGAAAATGAGTTTTAACTTTTTCTACCTCCTTCAACTATGAGTGATTTCTGAGCTGATGTATGTCTGTGCATGGACGAGCACATGCATGTGTGTGTGTGTATGTGTGTGTGTGTGTGTGTGTGTGTGTGTGTTTATTTAGGAAAAAAGTAGCACACATGAGTTTCATATTTTTATGACATTTTTGTGAGATGAAAAGTCTAATAAGAGTTGGGGTTTAGTAGTTCAGGTCTAAAGCATGAAGGTCACATGATAACATTTTCACAGAATGTCCTGTTAGTTCTGATGTGAGCATGTGAAGTGAGTTTTCACACTTCACGCTCCTTACTGTAGTACTATTACTTTAGCTATTCAGATTTTTTCCACTAACTTTGAAATGCAGTGAAAAAAGTGTTACTGATATATTTCTCCACTGCTGTATTGTGTGCCACCATGTAACATATGTTATAAGAATTATGGTTCTGTCCATAAGCTTTTTATAGGATATTATTACATTTGGAAGATATGAGAGCTGACCAACAATGAGCCTTCCCCATATTATAATTTAACTGGAAGGAAATTAAAAAGTCAGCAAATCACATCAGAATCCCATCACCCTGAAAGACTTCAGATTCCATTCAGTCTCTTCATTCACAGAGGAATACAAAACATTCCTAACTTCCACCATTGATGCAAACATCCAATCAATTCCATTATACCCCCAAATTCTAATACCATCATCTAAGCTCTATCCCTTAGCATTATATACAGCTCCACTTTGCAGAAATTAATATGTGCAAAACCAAAAAGCTCATAAGTAACCTTAATGTCTCATCCAACAAATCGGGCCTAATCCACCCAATATTTCTAAGGGAATAAGAAGACAAAATTCTAAAAAACACATCTATATTTTTAACCTCTCTTTTTCTACATGAATCTCCGCCTTCATTTAATTTTATGATTCTGCTTCTTCCAAAAATAGATAAAGCACCTATATAGACAGACCAATATCAAATCTGTCTCCCCTCTCAAAAATAATTGAGAAGCTTCTTTATAAACAAATATTCAAATGAAAACAGCAATGGCCTTCAGTCTGATCAATGCAACACATTCAGCACCATCACAGTCCTGTTCATTACCATGATCTCCATTTACACAGTTATGAATTAGGGCCTCGTAACATCATGAGTATTTGCGGGTATGACTTGGACATTCGAAACAGTTACCCACAATGTATTACTGATAAAACTTAAAAAAGATCAACTCTGGTGACAATACAACAAACTGGTTTAAAATCTACCTTTCAAATAGGATATTCAAGATGTTGTTTGCCTTTTCCCAGTTAGGGGTCGTCACAGCGGAACTCCGGTCCGCTAATGATTGGCAGTAGATTTTTTTTTATGGTTGCCAGCCTGACGCCCAACCTTCAGCGAAGGCACGCCCATTCATGCATGTCTTTCAAATGCCACTCTACCATGGGGAGGACATGCAGACTCCACACAGAAGGCACTCTAACTGAGAATCGAACAGGAGAACCTCTTGCTATGAGGCAACAACGCTACCGCTGCACCACCATGTACAGGACAGCTATCGGGTATCAGCAGAGGGAAGTCTTAACACCTGTATTCCCCAGGGCTCTGTCCTTCTGCCCATTCTCATTTCCCTCTCTCACATGATATTGTATTGTATGCATATGGCATCTATCTGTAGAGGAAAACAAAACTCAAAACTCTTCAAACTCAGATACAAAAAAAGCTTCTCAGATTTATGTAATTGGTCAGTGGGCAATAAACTACTTAACAATCCAGCCAAAACTACCACAATGTTACTTGGGTCACCTCATAAGCTAGCAACCCTTCCTCATCTTTCACTCACTGATACCCAATACAATGCAGTCCATCAGTGAATACCAATGGCTTGGACATATTGAACCTACATTATTATTTATTAAACACACAGATAATTTCACTCAAAAAGATTTACAAAGTCCCACATCTTCCTTGCCCTTTTTCCTAGAAAGTTGTTGTTGTTCTTTTGGCTTTTCCCAGATAGGGGGTCGCCACAGCGGAACTCCAGTCCACTAATGACTGGCAGTTGGTTTTTATGGTGTCGAGTTGCCAGCCCGACACCCAACTTTCAATGAAGGCACGCCCATTCACACATGTCTTTCAAATGCCTACTCAACCGCGGGGAGGACATGCAGACTCCACACAGAAGACACTCCCAACCCAAGCCGAGAATCAAACAGGAGAACCTCTTGCTGTGAGGCAATAACGCTACCGCTACACCACCGTGGAAGTCCATAGCAAAAACATAATTCACCCAATGCAGCAGTGCCTATCATTACTAACTGTTATAAAATACAGAGTCTTCAGACAAATGAAAACAAAATCTTCAGATCTGGTCCCCTAGCAAACTCTCTTATACATCACTGTGACCTCATTAATGGACTAAATTGGCTCCCAGTCGCAGACAGAGCTTCATTTCTACTAACTCCCATCTATTCAAAACTAAAAAAAAAAAAAACTTTGATACTTCTCGCCTTTGACAAGATATCTCACATTAAAAGAATACCCATATTCCCAAACAGATTACCAGGTAAGCCACATGCCCCTTGCTCACCTGCAATTTACCAAATAAAAGAAAAAAAAAACTTTTCCAGATCAGGCCCCACAACCTGGAATCAACTTTTGACTGACATTAGATTGAAAAAAACTAATTAAAAATACTAAACCATCCAACAATGTGATTCCAGATGCATTTATTTCTTAAAAAATGATAACATTTCCACAAACTGAAATTGCAAAGCTAAAGACACCCAATGCAATCTGTTTTATATATTATGTAAACCATTCCGTCATCTACTACCTGTTCAGTTTATGTACACTGTTTAACATATTTTGTGATCTATTGCATTTGCTGCATCTCTTCTGTAGCTGCTCTTATTACCTTCACAAAAACGTAAATAGATTAGTATGGGTATAATTTATTATGCATGTCTGCATTTGCTCTGAAAACAAATGCATATAATGTGTCTTGTATAATGCTGATCCTTTGAGCCTGGGTTGTGAGTGATCAGAACATATCTACTTAAAAAATAGCAAATAAAGTTAATAAATACTTAGAGGCATAGCTAGGGTGGGGCAAAGGAAGTGACTGCCCTAGGTGCAAGGTGTTCGAGGGCATGAGTGCCAGCTGTAGGAATGGACTTTTTTGTTGTTACTCCTCACAGCAACAAGAGGGCAGTATACATATTATGTGGTGCTCCCCTGTGTTTTTTTTTTTTTTGCATCTCAATTTAGTGTTGAGGGGTGCAAGAGTGAGGAGGGCACAGGGCACCAGATGAAATGGCTACAGCTCTGTAAAAGTAAAATAACTGTATACTGCAAGAGGGGGTTCAAAATCTAAATATCCAGTTAATTGCAGAGGGCAGTTATTCACAACTGGTTAGAAATAGATGTCACAAAATTCATGATTTCTTATATTTTGTGTGAGTTAAGATTTGCAACATTGTGACAAGCACTCCAGTTTACACTTTTTTGAATTACTTTTCCTGAAAACTTAAATGTCTCTGGACCAGTGAAAAAATTCTGACCTTAGAGACATACATATTTCTGGATTAGTAAACGGTACCAATTCTGATCACTAGGTCCTTTAAAATGTGATAGTTTACAGTGTCCAGTCTCAAGAGTTAAGTATTTCAGCAGGATCCGTGACCTCCTGTTCACTGCTGTGCATTTCTGTAGTATTACTCAGCCCATGAATGCTTAATTTCACATAAAGCTAACTTGTATCTAGCTTTCAGCTTCATAATAGCTCTATGATGCTTCTTGTATTTCAGCTTCAGGGGTTGCTGTCCTATTGTAATTATGCAGTCTAATACTAGCATGCATTGCATGACCTTGGGCTGTTTGAGTTATTGGACTTCTATATTTGTAGATCTGTGATTCCTCCATGCTCTGTATTTCTCCAACAGGTGGCATGCTGGTAATACAGTCATCTGTCTCTGTTATGAAAGTTTGATACATCAGTGATTGACACCCAGAAGTGTGATCACACAAAGCATCAAACTGACAGTAACACAGTGATAATCGAAACTCACTGTTTTACTCTTAAAGCCTCACTTGTACCTCTCAACCTCATGCCCGTACTAAGTAAATATATTAACTCCAGGACTGCTGCATCTCAGATAATGTGAATTTTCCAAAACAACAAAATCTTGTGCTTCCTGCATAAAACAAACCAAATGGGCATTCGGGATTGCTCAAAGTATTAATCAGCAATTATATTGACATGAGCAAGGCGTTGTACTGATCCATCTTTGCACTACCGCATGCATTGTCACATGATGACTGAACTGCCTGGATGATGGCTGCCTTGCTCAGCTTTTACTGCCAACAGCAGTTACTAAGCAACCATTGCAATATTTTCAGTGGTCTGGCAGACCCTGGGTTTGCACATGATACAGTCTCACACATGATAGCATTCTGGCTTGTTTCTAGTGATATTGGAAGTGCTCTGTGCCCAGGGTGGACTGAGTCTAAACAGCAGGCTGGGCACTGAAGGAGGAAGCCTGGAAAGGATGGTACAGAATATGTAACACTAACTCTTCCATCAGGTAGGGGTGCAAGTATGGGGTTCCAGATTTCCACTGCAGTGACTCCACTTGGGTAAGGCCAGGTAGTACAGCTTTTGCAATGTAGGGTTAAAAGGGTAAGAAAGATGCTGAGTCTGTCTTTAGTCTATCAGGAAGTTGTAGGTATGCAAAAATGTGCACTCACACTTGGGACATGCAGAGGAGGACTTGCACCACACTTTCTGGCCAATGAAGGTGATGTTAGAAAAATTTGAGAAACATCTCCCAAGACACCTTAAAATGGCTATTTGAGAAGTCTTGCGTCCCTCTCCTGGTGCCCAAATATAGTTGTAGTCAGGAGGTGAAATAAATGAGATGATATGGGATAAAAGCTTTTTGGCCATGTGGGGTGGTAGTTGGAAACTAGGCCCAAAAAGAATGAAAAAAAAAAAGAAAAACATTTTGGCTGCTGCTACATCAGCAAAACAGAGCTTTTCTGTTAGTATAATACATGATCATTGTGATAACTGGGCAGTTTGCTGAAATACAATTCACAAAATCTGTTTCCCTAAATTGGAAGATTGCTATAAACAGCCCCTCTTTGGCTATAACATATCACAATTTCATGACTAACATTTGACTAAGCTAGCCATTCTTCTGGTGTAGAGGGATAAAGTCCTGACTACAGCCCAGCTGACCCAGGCTCATTTAGTGGCACAGGCAACTAATGGAGCAGTAGGGTATACCCGTCCTAGGTGGAACAGTGCTGACTGATCCACTTCCTAAGGGAAAGTTTGGTCCAAAGATGAGAGTTGCCCTCATACATAATCAGTGGTTGGGGAGGGCAGGGAAAGGTTGTCTGTAGAGCATAAACAAAAATTCCTCCCCTTGGACAAAAGCACAGACTAGCTAAGCCCCCAGGACACCCTTAGGATCCATGGCCAGTCCCAGCAAACTAGACTAAGTCTGGGGTACTAGAGAGAAACCATGGATGTGAGGCACTGGGAGATGGGCTGGTATTGATGAGGTCTGAGGGACTAAAAAAAATCTGAAAAAACATTTGCTAAGCTGCCTTGTTACCATAGTGTAATGAGTAGTTTCACCTGCCATGACCTCATGCAAAACATTCTTTGAACAATGTCTGAGCCATCTGTACATTTTAGACTGTAAATAAAAAATAATAAAATTACAGAAACAACACATGCTTATAACATCCAAACAAATTTTGTATAGTCTAGTAACTACATCAGAAATAGTAACGACTCTTCATAAAGTGGTTTAAAATGCTGTTTCACAGATTGACTATGTATTGTTGCAGTGAATACCCGGGTTACCTACAAAAAAGGCGTAATAAAAAGGTATTCATTTGCACTACAATAAAGATAATTTTGTTGTAAGTTTCACACAAAATGTTACTTTTATTTTACTCTATATTAAATCATAGCTGACAATTTTCTGCTTAGCTGATATTTTAAGGCTGCTTGGTACAGCCTCATAGGCTATCCTGTCCCAGCTTTATTGGTGTCAAACTAAGTACTGCAGTCCTAGGAACATGTTTGAATAAACTGAGGGACTTTCTAGAATTTGAATTTACCGAAGGTAATGAACGTGCTTACTCCAACCTCTGCAATGTGATATCCAACTCTTTGAATGTTTTCTGGGTATGTGACATGGTGAGTGGTGGTTTGACGCCAGCAGTCTGACCGAGGTTTGCTCCCCTATATAAGTTATTTATTTCAGAAACCAAACACTTTGGCTGGAAATAGTATTCTGTGAAATATTAAATGTCATACTGGAAGCTGTGAGCATTGCAGGTGCTGCAAAGAGCACTTTTGGCTAACATTTAAGACTGAAACAATAATAATTTTGTGAACTTTAATTATAATTTGACTTAGGAATGGGATCCATTCCTGTCATGGTATTAGAAACCCAAAAGACTTGGAGAAATTAAAAAAGAGGGGAACTTGTATGTTAACATTACATTGTATGGTCTTTAATTTATAGAAAAAAATGTTCTGCTACTCAAAATGTCCCTTTTCACTCTTCATAAATATTAATTACCGCAACACCATAATTAGTCTTCAAGAATATGCAATGTATCCCTATCTTCTTCCAAATGACAATATTTGCCTTGCAGTCTATGAATGCCGCATTAAGAAATGGACATTTTTTTTCATTGCAATTGAGAATAAGTATTAAAGTATACAATTCCATTGCTGAATAAAGTCTGCTATTTGCAATAATCTTTATAACAGGCAGGTAATGTGTTTTACTTAAAACATGTAATTTCCATTTAATTCCTAAAACAGAGACTGTAGAGAAAGAGATACTTAAATGCTTTTACAAAAGTACAACCATTTTCATCAAATACAACACACTAATTTTCATCTAATATTATAGACAGAACTACAGTGAAAATTAAAGTACTGCAACACATTCCACATTTAAAACTTGTTACAGTAGGGCAGGAAGTTTTTCTCTGGGAACATGTCAGATATTCACCAGTTATGAGCAAAGTGTATTGCAGGTCACAAATTGACAATTTGGAGATATGCAGTTCTGTTACCAAGGAGGTATGTTCAAACACCAGTCTGTGTACTAGAGGGTTCAACAGTGAACATGTTTAATGAGGAAAGGAATGCCTCTTCTCAAAATGAAAGGGACAAAGTGGTTTGCATCATTAGGTTGCTTCTCTGGAGGAGGCGTAGGTGTACAGTAAAAGGCAGGCTTTGTCCCATAGCACAGTGTGTGGTAGATATCCATAGTCTGTATACATTGTGTGGACACACGTCACAAACTTGAAACACTATTTATTGGCATGGAAATGAAGGCTCAGTATATGGATCAAAACAAAAAAAAGCCTACCCACTTGGATCATTATGGTACTGATTTTAGCATCTAAACACCATCTTGTTCCCTCTTAAGAGGGCAGTGCGTGGAGAGAACAGATTGGTATATAAATGTGGTTAGAGGTAGTGGGGCCTGAAGCCTAAAACCAGTGGGATATAAAAGGAAAACAGTAACATAGCCAAAGACATACATTAACAGACTTCTCCTGCAAGTTAAACACAGTTGACAATCTGGACGATTGGATGAGCAATCAGAAATTTACTCCAGGACTGACCTGCTTTACCACTGTTACTGTAGAAGTGGGGAATACAGCATGCAGGTGCGCACTGGGAAGACAAAAAAGGTCCTGTGACTCTGCTGCCTTGTATATCATATGATCTTAATTGTATTTTTAATTAGAAGTTATTGTTAATTTATTATTTTTATTGAAATGTTAGAAAAGTATTGCAGAGTTACTATGAAATGTGAAATATTAGTAACCAGGGTTAAGGTTATAAGCTACTAATGAGTGTCATTCTATACTCTGGAGGCCCTCAGTCTGACTCTGAGCAACTCAGTTAACTTAGTAATTGTCTTCATGTTATCCCTGAAATAGATGAAGAAAATAACAGTGTCTTCTTAGGTAACCACACTTTAACAAAACAATAAAATCACCTCCAGTTAATGCTTACATCTCAACTATACAGAGACTTCTTCAGACTGAGGTTAACTTCCACAATCCAACAACCCTGATAGGCATTTGTGCATAACAGACTTATCTGGCTGATACATAAAAAATAACCAGTTAAACTTATTAAAAAAGAGGTTTCACAACCACATATTACGTAATATATAGATAATAGCAACATTTGCAAAAGTATTGAAATACTAGAAAAGAAAGGAGTTAACAAGTTCTAGAATTCAATGGAAAAATATGCAAGTCATCAGGGTGATAACATCCTGTGGAAAACTACGTCATAATAATATTGTGTGTAAGGGGATCGGTAATTATTTTAGTATTTGGTGTCATGACAGTGAATGATAGTACTACAAAGGATACACAAGGTAAGTAGCCCCCACAACATGGGGAACATAAAGCTGCTACTATGTAGGTCAAGTAAACCCTCCATCTCTGGACTTTTATTTGTTTTAGAGGTCCCATCTCATGTGCATAACAATGATATATTAAAAATTTCACTATAAGGAGGGGCTGCCAACATTGTCACAGAATATATGAGAAAATATAGTTAGCATCACAGAGACCTGAACTTCTTTTTAGAGGTGACAACAACAGAGTGTTTATGAGAGGATGAAGAGACATTCATAAAAAGTAAAGTCATATACAGCATTCAGAATAGTAACCAACCCACCTATCGAAAGCAGATCCAAACAAGGATATTTATTTATGCTAGAAACTAAAGACATGCAAAACTCTACACTAACATCAGCAAGATTTTCTGAAATGAAAACATGGTGAAACTCTGAAACAGTTATACAGAAATGTGATAGAAGTAAACACCATGGTCAAATGGGTGTTAATGTATTCTGCAGCAGCTAGGACAACACAAAACAAATACTAGTTAACCATCACCAGAAATAACTAGGAAAGAACAAGTAAAACTGTAACTGGCAGATAACCTTGTTTACTGGCTTTGGCCTATACATTTTTTTTAATATGAAGTCATATGCAAGCCCTGCAATTTAACTGGCATTACAGTTAATGTCTTTGCCTCCTAAATAGAAGGCAGATGGCTCCATCTTGACCTTGGATCAATGTCTATGTGGAGTTTGCATGTTCTCCTCATGTCTCTGTGGGGTTCCTCCTTCCTCCTTAAATGCTGGGTATTTCCACTCAAATTTGCAAGGTATGTAAACAGAATACCCCCGAAATTGAATGGAGTCATAAGCAGCAGTGCAGACTCTGTGTGTTGTTTTCTGGGGAAGAAATGTGTAGACCGGCCACTTTAGTCATTGGCAGTAGTGCACTGTATCATCTAAACAGGAGAACATGGATCAAAAACTGTATGCCATGTCAGGGATAGCCACTTGATGATATAAAATTGGCTCTAGGTGATCTGGTCCGATAGACTAATTTCTCCAAAAATATCATGGGTGTTTGCTAGTGACAAGTGGGATGAGGAACCTGTCCTACTCTGACCTACACCAGGTACCAGTGCTAACAGTGGAAGGGGGTCTATGTGCCTCTGTCAGCCAGTGTGTGTACCCACCATAAAGCTCAACAACCATGGGTCAATAAACAACTGTCCAGCTGGTATCCAGTTGATCAGTTTGGATTACCTGGGATTGTTGAGCAAAAGCTGGACATAAAACCAATCCACCTGCCAAACAAGCATTAAAAGTTGCTATTTTGAATTCAGGTTTTCTGATATGACACAGCTTGGAAGTGGATGGCATGATGGTAAAGAACACTGGACATACAGAGTGGAAAGGGAGTAAAGCAAGGCCACTTTACTTGGAATCGAGAGTTTACTACTGAAGAGAAGGAAAGACTGGAAATGGTGTGGGAATTGTAAGAAAGAGTCTTCTGAAGACAGTGGGGGTGTCATCAGAATTCGTGATAGACACATGGCAGTCAGGTTCTGATATAAAGACACTACTCATAATCTCAGCCTATGCCCCACATCAGGGCCGTGATGACAACAAAAAAGTGCAGGACCTCATAGACAAAGCAGGACAACATGAGTGACTGGGGTTCTGAATGATGATTTCAAGACAGATAGGTTATGTGGACTGCTTGTGTCCAAATGATTAGAACAGCAGGAATAAAGTAGGAGAGGACCTCGTACATTTATGCCTGGTAAATGGCTTGATAGTGGCCAACACATGGTTCAGCAGGAAAGAAATGTAAGGTCACATACAAGTGGGATTGAGTAGCAGACTGCTCAAACAGACTTCCTCATAGTAAGGAAAAGAGTACTAGGGTAGAATTAACAATTACAAAGTCACCACAGGGCAACTGTCAGTCCACAGCATAAACCACTGGTTGTCAGAAATATCTGTAAGCAGTGGTCAGGGAAGGCTCAAAGGTCAATAGAGACTAAGCTGAAAATCTGTTAGCTGACTAGAGTGAAAGCACAAGGGCTCAAGGAAATATTCATGGGTCTAGCACATCAGAAAGAAGAGGAAACAGGCAGTGTTGAAAAGGAGTAACAGCATCTCCAAACAGTGTATATATATATATATATATATATATAGAGAGAGAGAGAGAGAGAGAGAGAGAGAGATAATTATTTATAAGTTCAGAGGCCTTGCATCTCACATTAGGACTGCAGGGGGGCTTAGCTTCATGCAAAAAAAGTAGTTTAAAATAGAAGATCAATTTTCAAGATTCATTTTTTCCTGGATTTTTGGTCTTTTTTTTTTCCCTTGGTGTATTAGAACTCAAATGTTACTAGTGCCAACATTTCAATAGGGAGCCCTGTAGAACACTTCCAACATTTCAATAGGGAGCCCTATAGAACAGATCCAACATTTCAATAGGGAGCCCTACAGAACAGATCCAACATTTCAGCAGGGAGCCCTATAGAACAGATCCAACATTTCAATAGGGAGCCCTATAGAACAGATCCAACATTTCAATAGGGAGCCCTATAGAACAGATCCAACATTTCAATTGGGAGCCCTATAGAACAGATCCAACATTTCAATAGGGAGCCCTATAGAACAGATCCAACATTTCAATAGGGAGTCCTGTAGAACAGATCCAACATTTCAATAGGGAGCCCTATAGAACAGATCCAACATTTCAATAGGGAGCCATATAGAACATATCCAACATTTCCATAGGGAGCCCTATAGAACAAATGCAACATATCAGTAGGGAGCCCTATAGAACAGATCCAACATTTCAATAGGGAGCCCTATAGAACAGATCCAACATTTCAATAGGGAGCCCTATAGAACAGATCCAACATTTCAATAGGGAGTCCTGTAGAACAGATCCAACATTTCAATAGGGAGCCCTATAGAACAGATCCAACATTTCAATAGGGAGCCATATAGAACATATCCAACATTTCCATGGGGAGCCCTATAGAACAAATACAACATATCAGTAGGGAGCCCTATAGAACAGATCCAACATTTCAATAGGGAGCCCTATAGAACAGATCCAACATTTCAATAGGAAGCCCTATAGAACAGATCCAACATTTCAGTAGGGAGCCCTACAGAACAGATCCAACATTTCAGCAGGGAGCCCTATAGAACCGATCCAACATTTCAATAGGGAGCCCTATAGAACAGATCCAACATTTCAATAGGGAGCCCTATAGAACAGATCCAACATTTCAATTGGGAGCCCTATAGAACAGATTTGTGGCTGAGCCTGGTTTTAAGGTGCATAAGCAAACCTAGTGTTGGAATGATGAAGTCCAGAAAATTATCAAAAGAAAGGAGGAGAGCAAAAAAAAAGTGTGATAGAAAAGATGGCCCACCAGGATAAGAAGGAATACTGGCTGGATAATGAAGAGCCAAAGATAGCAGTTGCAATAACAAAGAATAAAACACCAGAGGCAGTCAAACATCTTCAGGGAAGCGACTTAGCAGATAGCACAAAGAAATTCTTTCAGGTTGCAAAGCAAAGACAGAAAGAAAAGGACTATAATCATCAGACACCATTCAAAAGGGGTGCCAACAATAACCTGCTTACCTTTTCACAGGACATCTACGGCAGATGGAAGGAGTACTTTCAGCAGCTACTGAAGGAAGCAAACCTCACAGAAGATGTACTGCTCAGACACAGCCTGTGTTGAAAGAGGAAGAAGAGCTCACCATAATAAAAGCAGTGACTGCACTGAAGACAATGATATGATATGATAAAGACCTTTGGAGGAGCTTAGGGGAGAAATGGCTCTTGAAGGTACTTATAACAGTATGAAGAGAAGGGATATCCCAGATGACCGAAGAATAAGCATTTTAGTGCTAGTATAGAAGAACAAAGGGAACATTCACAACTATGGTCAGTACAGAGGTATTGAACTCCTGTCAAACTGCATGAAAGTGCTGCAGAGGGTAACTGATAAATGAATACACAGAAGTAGAAATTAAAAATGGGAAATGAGAAGTTCATATTCCAATCAGGATGCATTATAAATGACTCAGCCTTTGCAATGAAACAGCTGAGAGAAAGCTAGAGATGAGGAAAGAGTTGAACAGGGCACTACTTGACTTCGAGAAAGCATATAACAAGGTCCTAACAAAGCAATTTGGTCAGTCACACAGGGGTTCAAGGTCCCTGAAATATTGGTAGAATTATTGCAAGCTATGTACAAAGACCCAGTGACTCAAGCATGAACAGTGTTCTGTCTCACAGAGGGAATCCCGGTGGGAGGGTGTCTGCATTAAGGTTGAGCTTTGCATCCGTTCCTTTTCATATTGATGATGGACTACAATAGCAAACGGTCTGACGGAACAGGTCAACAAAGCTGCTATACGTAGATGATGAGGCATTACTAGCAGACTCTGAATGGGAACTTCTACAAACTGTGGAGGAATGGGATGGAAAACTTAAGGCACATGGGATAAAACAGTACAAGCAATTCAGGTGACAAGGCAGCAAATGGGGAAAATCAGAATAAGCTAAAAACTGAGAAAGAAAGAAAGGAATATAATGGTACAGGTTAACAACTTCAAATATTTGGGAGGGGCAGCTGAGGTAAAGGGAAATCTGAATGAGGAGGTCAAAGATACAATCAGAGGGGTGTAGCCGACTGGCACAGATTGTCAGGGTAGCATGTGACAGAAGAATTCCAAAGAAGATGAAAAATAAGGTATATAAAATGGTGGTGTAACTAGCACTTCTGTGTGTTACAGAAACCTGTGCAGTGAAGGGAGAGCAGATGAGAAAGCTAGAGGTGATGAAGATGAAGTACCTAACATGAGTAGCAGAATGCAGAATGTGGGACACTCATGAAGAAATGATAACATGAGAGCCAAAATAAAAGTATCTCCATTTGTACAGAAGGTGAAAGTTGACAGATTATGGTGGTCTGAGCTTTTGTGCAGAAAAGCAGATGATGATGATTTGATGAAGATGATTTGAAAAAGACAGGAAGAAGGCAAGAGGAAACTAGGACTTCCAGCAAAGCGATAAATGGATTGTGTGAGAAGAGACCTGTGACAGTCAGGCATACAGTCATAGTGTCATAGGTTCATAGGTGTTTACTAGGCTAATGATCACACAGGCCTTTTTAAGCATAGCCATGCATCCCAAATCTCTGACAAGTTCTGATGCCCTTGATAAGTGTAAGAAGGGGCTCGGGAGATGAAACATTTACAAGCAGGGGCCTGTGAGATGAACCATTTGCATGTTGCATGCGTCCATTAGAGACATAGGTGTCAAACCAGGGATGAATTTCCTGTTCCCCATCCAATTGCCAAGTTGCACTTGAACTGGGTTAGGGAGGAACTCTGCTTCATATGGACTAGGACCCTGTTCCAGAGATGGGGTAGTCTCTGGAATAGATGCCTATATCTCCAGCTGGTTCTATTTATATCACAGGTAAAGTTCAAGTCTTTAGAACAGGTAATTCTGGTGCTGTGTGTTTTGTGAATATGCAGGGGGTCCATCACCGTGGGGTCTGACAATGCCCTGTATGCCAGGCACAGATCTCCCCACAAAAGCCTGTAGGAGACAGAATACAAGGATAGGGCCTTGAGGAGGTCTGCATAGCAGATTTTACTTACCACCTATATTTTTTTGGTGAGGAACCTCACCTCTGCAGACGTTCCAATTGTAGGAAATGCCTGGTTAGGTACATACCAAAAGATGCATTCTCCTCAATGATAGGTTTGATGAATGCTGAATACAGTGGAACAATGACTTCCTTGGACTTAGATGCAATAACTTTGTTTATAAGCTGCACAACATAGAATGATGATTTCCTCACTACTGTAGACATGTGATGGCCAAAGGCTAGATTACTGTCTATGTGTGTCCCTAAGTCCCTGATTACTGGGTCAACTCTAAGGGGTGTGTTGTCATTATGATAGTTACTGGGGATGGATGACTTACTAAAGGAAACTATTATGTATTTCTTGGCATTTAGTTTTAGTCCATGGCTCTGACATCAGTTGTTTGCCTGTGTCAGCCCTTCCTGGAGAAGATTTGTGTCAGTGTAGGATTCAATGATACTCTTAATTTGCAATCATCTGCAAATTTAGTCATCTAGAGACCACTGACATTGGCCTTGCCTTCAGAGAAGTAAATGTCAAAATGGAGTAGTCCAAGGACCAATCTCTGATGGACTCTACTTGTGACTGGCCTCTTTGTAGAGATGGACTCCCCAAGTCTAACCTCCTGGGTCCTGTCTGTGAGTCAGTTGGTTATCCACCGGTTGACATAAGGTTTGTTCATAGGTTCATAGGTTAGTACTAGGCTAACAGCCCTTGCAAGCCATTTTAAGCCTAGCCAATTATCCCCTGTGAGATTCAAACCCTGTACTTTGTGTTTGTAAGGCAAACACCTTAACCATTGGGCCATCCTCCCAAACCCCTAACTTGTACCTAACTTCTTGAGTTTGTCAACAATGACCAAGTAGGGTATTCTGTCAAATGCCTTTGCCAGGTCAAGGTAGGCAGTGTAAACTATTTTGCCTCATGTATTGCTTTGATTACCTTCTCAAAGAAGACCACCAGATTAAGTAGACATGACTTGTCCTTGCCAAAACCATACTGGGTTGGGTCCAGTGTCTGGAAGTTTACTATATCACCATTGATCATTTCCATGATAATTCTTTCCATAGCTTTACATATAAGACTAGTGAGACTTATGGGTCTGTAGTTTCCAGGGTCTGTAGACAGCCCACCGTTATGCAGAGGGTTGATTGTTGCTGTTCTCCGTCCATGAGGCATGAAACCTGTTTGGAGGCTACAGTTAAGTAGCAATTCCAGAGGTACTGATACATCATGTTTCATGCTATTTAGAAGGCATCCAGAGATATTGTATGGGCCGATTGATGCAGTGTTCTTGCACTTAGAGAGAGCACCAAGGACCTGTTCCCTAATGATAGTAGTGGGAGGGATTATATTTGATGGTATTACCCAAGGGAAGGTGGAGGGGGAGAGAGGGGTAAAGTTGGAGCTGAATTTATTGGCCAGTAGGTTTGCTATATCTTCTGGCTCAGTATAGCTGGCTCCATTTACAATGAGCTCTGCACACAGTTGTGTATTGCCTTTGAGGCTGCAGACATAGTTAAAGAATGCCTTGTGGTTGTCCTTGCCTGAGAGGCCAAATTTACCTCAAGTTTGGCTTTGGTAGACTTTATTTGTCCTCTGAGTTGTTTGTTTAGTTTGACGAGAGCGCTTTTATCCTGCTGTGTGCTGCATCTCCTAATTTTTGCCATCATTTTCCTCCTTCTGTTATACAGCCTATAGATTTTGTGATTCCACCAGGGTAGCTTGTTTTTTAAGTTAGTTCTGTATTTCTTCCTGGTGGGTACAGCTACCTCTATGCAGCTATTAACATGCTTGTACAGGATTTCTGTGAACAGTTCTGCATTGGAAGCAGTGTTTTCTTCTCATGGTTTAAGATGGCTTGAAATGTTGCCATGTTATCAATAGCAGGAAGTTAGCCTTAAGAGTAGTTCTTGAATATTCCAGGTTTAGCTGGGGGTCCAGTTTTTATTTTTTAATTCAAAGGAGACCATTTTGTGGTCTGACCTTACCATGGAAGACAATACAGTAGGGAGTGTGCAGTACTCTCCCATATTAGTGAGGTCCAGATCCAGTATTTGCACCCCTGGTTGGTGTATTGACAATCTGGTCCAGGGAGTTTGGTTTTTCAAAATGCAGGAATCTCTGTGCCTGTACATTTGGTGTTGTATAGGTTTCTCAGTTAATAGAGTGGTAATTAAAGTTACTCATGAATATAGTATTGGGTTGGATGGCGAGTGTTTCCAATAAGTTTTAATACGTGGTGTGGGTTTCCTGGGTCATAGAGAGGGACCTACAGCTTACAAGAAAGCAGTATTGGATTTTATCTATGGTGATTTGAACATGGAACAGCTCAAGTACATTGTATTGTTTGACCAGCCTTGAGGTATGTTTATTTTTGATGTAAATTGAGACACCTCCACCTTGTCTTAGCAGATGAAGGAGGTAAGACACAGGCACTGACTTGAGAGAGGTGACAACAGTTGACCCGATGGGGGGAAAAGAAGGATGATGATGATGTGAATCTTCAAAGTCTAGTGCATCTAAATTTAAGGTAATAAGAAGCCATACATTTTGTTTTTAAATAGCCATAGTTTTTGAGTATAACTTATCCAGAATGAAGGGTTTGTAGAATCATAACTGTTTGTAAGATACAATAGATGGAAAGAAAATGAAAGGAGGTAAAACTCTGCATTGTAAATGTAAATATTAAACATAGAATATGCTCCAAGGGTGACCTTCATGAATATGGTGCATTTCATACAATTCACAGTGCCACCTAAAATGTACCTAAGCATCCCTGAGCAGAGAGGACACACCATACAGAATAAGCTATGCTGAGGCTAAAAGTGTATTCAAAGCATTCTACCAGCTTATTGGCGAACTCTAGAGGAACTCATCCAGTTCATCTACTGCCTATCTCAGTCGCTTGCATCAGGCAGCAAACTTTCAAAACATAGTAACATGTAGAGCATATCTATGACAACAAATGTTCAACAGACTTTCACAAAAAAATTATGTACAAAAACAGCATATACATACAAGCAAAAAGAGTTGGTCTAATATACTAAACAAGAATGCGCCTACTCCAAGTAAAATAAAACGCAGTATTATTGCGTTGTTATTACCAAATCTGTTTTGAAAAAAAAAAATCTGTTAAAAGAAAACAGTAACCTTCCGCATAGATTTATCTGCATAATTTTTAAGCATATCAATGGCTGATATAATTCATAAGATGCAGGAATGAACACTGCTTCATATACCTATCCTTTTATATGCCCTGTCACCTAAGCTATGTAGCATGTGGAGAGGCCTGTTACAGAAGTGTTAAATAAAGTAATTGAAACCGTGTCAGTGACACACCCAGAGAATACATGCCATCACATATGATGATGCCATTTTTAAAGCATTGGCTTTGTACCTTTCACAATGTCAGTGTCTAAGGTTGCAAGAGAAGTGCAAGCGACTCCTTTCAGTACCACAAAATGATGGTGTCATATCATATGAGCTGCACATCTTTCACTTGAATGGCTCTGACATGTACTGGTTCCATTCCCACTAGCGGCATAGGGCACATGGATGCTGCCATGCTGTTCCTAGGTGATCATAAGGATACACAGCATTTTTACAAACATAGGGGTAATTGCTGGCACAAAAAAAACAGAATCCATTTGCTAAACAACATAGTACACAAGAGCAAACTGCAATGTGCATAGTTGAGCAAGCAATACAAGCCTTTGTCCTGGCACATAAACATTTATGACTTGAAGCCAGAGTGGAAACCAACTGTGGTATCTGTAGCCTCACAGCTGTGTGCATTCAGTAATGCACCAGTGTCCTTGAATCCAGACAGGAACTGCAGCCACAGAGTCTGTGGTCTCAGACTGTGGCAGTCAGTGTTGTATATAAAACATACAGTGTCTATGGGCTCATAGTTTCTATGTAGTAAGAAATGTCTGGCATCTAAGTGTTACCCTGTGTCATCATAGCCTGTGTGCATTTAATAGTGTGAGTACAATACATGTGAATTTTGTGGCTTCATGGCCTGTGGACCTTAGTAGTGTCTGGAACCTATGGAATGACTGTACTCTCACAACCTGTGTGCACTCAGTTGTATGTGGACTTCATGTGGTGATACAGCACTCAAATGCACCAACACAGAGGCCACTGCACCGCTAACTGGTTTTCTGATAATGTTATATGATGACCATGTACACTTCAGCCATTGATTGACCTTCACTACATTATTATGTATGCCCTGTTCTAATGAGTGTTTGCATACAGTTTTGTTACACATTGCAGAACTTCCACAAACATTGCTTTGTGCAAACAGAAATGTGCAACAAATAAGTGTATTTGTGGGCTGAACAACTGCCAGGATGTTGTGACACTAGTGAGCAGTGGCCTGTGCACTGCAAACCTCAGCACCATTTGCATTTTTATCAGTTTACATATTTTTTTTTCTTCTGTGGACCTCATAACACACTTGCAGTCAAACCTAGCACATGGCCCTGTGGTACTTTTGAGAAAACTTGTTCTTCATCTCTTCCTCTGCTGTCAGTCAGAATGCTTGATGAGATACAACACATTGGTCATCCATCGGTCACAGTCTGTTGTCCTATAATTGACTTGCCATGGCCTTACTCTTTAACACTACTTCTGTAAGACATCAATGCAGAAGGGCGTTTATGTCCAAATTCCATTGCCTGTAGAATGACCATCTGTCCTGAAAATTCCACTACAGTATCAGTCATCCTCAACTGCTTAGCTCCCCTTAAAATAGCCCAGTATTGTGCCATCGTCATATTTATTTCATCTAAGGACATCTGATATGCAAAGGATCATTTGTGATTGAAGCGAGTCTCTTGAGCACATTTTTGCAAACCTCTGTCTGACGAATCCCATGTGCATCTTCTAAATTAAATAATCATCTCAGTTTATATGTAAAATGGCTATGATAGTGAGGCACAAGAAAGACATTGCAAAACTATAAACATGTTTGTTCTTGTTTCTGTCTGAGCTCCTTTGGGAACAATGCTTGGAACAACAATCCTTTGATGGACAAAAAAAAAAAAACAAACATTTTAAGAATTGCTTGAATTCAGTCTGGAAGGAATAAAATAAATCCTTTGAAAAGTGCAGATCAGCTGAGATTCAAAAACAAAATAAATACATCATGAAGATGTTTCACAACCATTCCAAGCATTTCATAACTAAACGGCTTTTAATATTTTCAGAACTCTGCATGCATTTCTGAGTACAGACTTAATTTCTTCTGCCTTCGAGAAAAAAAGACATACGTTATCTCTACAGGGGCAAGAGATGCAAAGAATATTTGGGATGTTGTTCATCCCATTGCCTGCAATCGCTTTTGTATTATCCTTAGTTTTCAGGTTGTCATGGGGATTGTGATAATAAAAAGAACTGCGCTTCAATGATCTCCTGCAATGAGGTTTCTTATTGCCATAATCACAGCTATTTAGAGACCCTCCAAGAGGAAGAGCAATTATCTTTAACATGTATAGCAATAAACAGGAAAGATTAATCAAAAGACACTTCCCAGATTTGCCCATGGTGCTCAGTATTTGCTCAGTAAATTTGCATGTGTGACAGCCTGAAGGAAAAATTATATGCTAACTCATGTTACTAACAAAAATGCACACAGAAACAATAAAATTGAGTCAAAAAACAACATTTATGTAATATGTAGGTAAATACCTACTTGCATCTTGCCTGCTTCACTGCAGTACATAATTACAGACATGCATACACAAATAAATATTCAGGTATAAATATGTATATGTGTGTAATATCTATAAATAAATATTTACAAACATGCATTTATAAAAGTAGAATCAGTGCTCACTATCAATACCAGATATGTTTCTTATTATTTCCCTTTTTATTTGTAAGGTGTTTGGAATCTGATTTTTATTTATTTGTTTGTTTGCTTTTTTTGGAAGATTGGCACTAGAGCACATCCCATTTTATTTTATGAATCTATGTGAAAAGGTAGTGTTTGTTAATTTATGATTTCAGATATTTTTGTGGTCCAGTAGCGGCTAGAATATTTTTATGGCTGGACCTCACTGAATGGAGACGTGAATTTATCTGAAGAGTTTGCAGTTATTTTGGGGAGCCCTATTGCTCTGACTGACTTTTTGTAGTCTTTAGAACTGGTAAGTAGTTTCATTTCTATCCTCTTTATTTCTGAATTCACCTTTTTGACTTGCAACTGCACTGTTACTGTCTAATCCCAAGAGAGCACCAGGTGTGTCTTCAGGGTACACTTTGAACATTCTGAACAGCGAAGCAAGCAACTTGAACGTAACAAGGCCAACTTCTCTGAAAGAAACTCGCTGTAAGTAAAATTAAAAGTTGTCATGATAACGACTCTAGTGGTATTCCCTTACATTCTCACCTAGCACTATTTATTTCATTATAAAAAGTCTTACTTATTAGGTTAATCACAGTGCAGATGACCCAGTATCAGTTGCTCAACAGCAAAGTACTCAAGTAATAGCAACTGGCTAAAAAGCAACTTTATCAAACGCATTCACTAATGCAATTGTTTTCCTCTTTCCATGGCATACTTCAGTCTTGGAAGTCATTTTTTCATCCCCATGTGCAGGAGATAATATAGGTATGAGGGTTTGCCACCCACAGGGGAAAAAAATGGCTCAAAGCCTTAGTCGATCATGTTGGCAGTGTAAGAAAGAAAATGCTTTCATTCAGCTAAGAGGGCACTATGCTACTACTATAGCTGCATAAATATCACCTACTTATGCACATAAGAGCAGGATCCTGAAAAATGAAGACCGTGAGTTATCATCGCTTCTCCACTAAGACCTTCACCACTTCTCCATAACATGCTGTTAAACTGCTACCGTTTACTTTTCTGCATGCTTCTAGAGATGGAATGAGCATAGCTATTAAAAAGACATTTGATTTTTGCATACTATCTGTTCTCCAAATGATTATGTTAAACAACAAATAACATGTTCTGTAATATTTATTTACTTTATTTATTTATTGACATTTGTTGACCGGGAAAGTCCTACTGGGAAAGAAGCTAATTTTCAGCAGAGGCCAAGGGAGAAAAGCTCCACAAACACATGATTGCACAGTATTTTACAAGAATTTACGGAAGTTACAGAAATTATAGTACAGTACAGTAAAATATGAGAAAATGAGAAACAGACTAATAAATTGTGGGAAGTTACAATACCAGAGAGGAAAAGAGAGTAGTTTACGGGATGTGTGTGTGTGTGTGTGTCTATATATATATATATATATATATATATATATATATATATATATATACATATGTATATGTGGGTCTATGTTAAAACATCGAAAGTGCAGTTCATCGAACTGCACTTTCGCGAACCCACTTTAGCGAAAGTGCATAACATCGAACATGCACTTTCGCTAAAGTAAACAAAACAAAATTAAAAAGCACACACAAAACAAAATGTAAACACTACTATGCAGGGGGGCAGGCCGCCCTGCACCCCCCACACACCCCCACTTTAATATTCTAACTCCGAGATCACACTACAGTGGGTAAAAGGGAATATTCCCTTATCCCCACTGTACCACGATCTCCACAAAAGATTTGTTAGTTGTACATCAACAGAATATGTTGATGTACAACTAACAAAACATGCAAACTGCATGTTTTTTTGTTTTTTACTTTGTTTTAGTGAAAGGGCATATTCGATGTTATGCACTTTCGCTAAAGTCACTTCGTCAAAGTGCAGTTCGATTTACTGTATTGTCAATGTTCTGACAAGGACCTATATATATATATATATATATATATATATATATATATATATATATATATATGTATGTATATGTGTGTGTGTATGTATATGTGTGTGTGTGTGTGTGTGTGTGTGTGTGTGTGTGTGTGTGTGTGTGTGTGTATATATATATGGGTTTATATTATAACATCGAAGTTCTCTAACATTGACTGTTATAATATCAAACCTGTAATGTCGAACGCTGAAAACAGCGAAGGTGCAGGACATCGAATTCTTTCCCAGGGAAAGAATTCGGTGGGCAGTTGCTGTGGCTTTGCTTTTTTCAGTGTTCGATATGTTGGAGCGTTATGGGTCAGGTTCAGGTAAGTGTGCGATTGTGTGTAGGTTAGGGTTAGGGGAAGGTTAGGTGAGTTAGGGTGAGGGCGCGGGTCAGGTAAGTGTGCGATTGTGTGTAGGTTAGGGTTAGGGGGTGGGTTAGGTTAGTTAGGGTTAGGGCGCGGGTGAGGTGAGTGTGCAATAATGACAGACCTTAGGGTTCGGGTTGGGTTAAGGTAAGTGGATAGCTAGTACTGTATGTAAAGGTTAGTTTTGGTGTAGGATTTTAAGTGTATGTGTGTGGATGGCTGTTTTTTGTCAGTGTTTGTGCTGTGTGTATGTTTCTCAGAATAGCAAATTTTTTCCCTGGGAAAAAATTCGCTATTCTGACTGTTCGATGTTTTCACACTTCGGTGTTTAGGGTTTGATATAATAACAGAGAACTTCGATGTTATAATATAGACCATATATATATATATATATATATATATATATATATATATATATATATATATATATATATCCACACACACACACACATACATACATATATATATATATATATATATATATATATACACATACACATATATATATATATATATATCTATATCTATATATATATATATATATATATATATATATATATATATATATATATATATATAGGTTTACTATGACTTACCCGAATGGCAGACAGTCGAATATCTCATGTTCAAAATCACGGTATCCAAGTGGCAGGAAATCTAACCAACTGAGGTCAACGAAGTTTAGTTGAGTTGCATGGTGAACTCAGCCTTTTGGCAAGTGACATACCGAGACTGTGGTGGGAGGTCGTGCTTCAGTGAGGAACAGGGAATTAGCCCATTTCCTCACTGTAGTGGGATCTTAGAGTTGTAGAAGCGGTGTGGGGGGCACATGCTCACACATGGGGGGTGCAGGGGACGTAGCCTCCATGCAAAATAGTAGAATTAATATACCAAACACTGAGTACAAACTGGAAGTTAAAAACCACTAAACAAATCAAAAAATAATATCCAACAGACTCCAACAAGCTCCAAATAAAAAAGACTGTATACGTTTATTGTTATGGAGCTCTTTTCATTGCTGTGGTACAGCAACTTCACCAGAGAATCAGAATTACTATACCATTGAATGTAGAGTTCAGCAGAGGCCAAGGGAGAAAAGCTCCACAAACACATGATTGCACAGTATTTTACAAGAAGTTACGGAATTTACAGAAATTATAGTACAATACAGTACAATATAACAAAATGAGAAACAGACTAAAATTTGGGAAGTTACAATACCAGAGAGGAAAAGAGAGTAGTTTACAAGATGTGTATGTGTGTGGATAGTGTATATGTGTGTGTGTATATATGTTGCTGTGCATAGCAGGAGGCGAGTAACATCACCTCCTGCTATGTCGAATACATTGAAACATAGAGGTCGATGTATTTAGTTTCGCTGTGTTTCACTATTCCGAATTTCGGATTCAACATTTCAGGTCAACATTGTCAACAATCAACTGAAGTTGATTCAAAATTCCCATATTAAACCTATATATATATATATATATATATATATATATATATATATATATATATAAAACTATACAACTATATATATATATATATATATATATATATATATATATATATATATATATGTATATGTATATAAAAAACTATATATATATACATATATATATTTATATATGTATATGAATACACACACACACACACACACACACACACACACACACACACACACACACACACACAATTTTTTTTAACTATTGAAATAGTTTGAAAGTTATGAAAGGAAAAGATCACTAGAGGGGTAGTTTTAGGTTGAAAGAAATAGTAAAGAGAAATAAAAATCACTAGTGGGATAGCTTTAAAGGGGTGAAGGGTAAGAATGACAGCAAAGGTTAGTGAGATTTATAGTAAATAGAGAGTTGTTTAAAGTAACTTAGAGTTCAAAAAGAGTTTTCTACTGCTTTTGATGAGTAAAGATTGGGGTGAGCTAGAGGAAGGCTGAAAGAGATGTTTTTCTATTTGGATAGATGCAGGGGCAGATTTTAGTATTTAGTAGGTAGGTCTTTAGGGTGAGTTTAAATTTGTTGAAGCAGCTAATGGTGTTTATGCTGGCTGGAAGTGAATTCCATAGTTTTGCGACAGTGTATGAGTAAAGACAGTGTCTGGCTCTTTTGTTTGGTACAAGAACTGTTATGAGTTGTTTATTTTCAGAACAAAGGGTTCTGTTGTGACTATAGAATATTAAAATGTTCTTAAGGGCAGGGCAGTTGTTTGGATTGTAGACAATTTTATGTGCCATAGACAGTTGAATGAGGATGATGTGGAAACTGTAGCCAGTTTAATTCTTTTAAGGCTTCATAGTGATGTGAACAGTATGAGTTGCCTGCAGCAAATTTGGTGATTTTATGGTAGTGGGACTGGAGCTTATTTTGTAAAGATGAGTGCAGGTTAGTAAAAATGGGTGCACCATATAATAGGGAGAAAAGCAAATAAGTGTGGCGAGGGCTTTTTTAAAGTGGTGCTGTCCGTGAAATGTTTATGCCTTTAAAGGGATCCTAATTTGCAGTTTTTTTTTTAATGGCATTACCAATATGGTATTCAAATATAAGTTTATTGTCAATGGCAATACCTAATAGTTTAGCATGGGATACAATTTCAGTTTTTGCATTGCTTTGGGAAAAAATATGAAAGTGAGAGTCAGCTGAGAGGGGTTTTGCTGCGAAGAGTAGAAGCCTTGTTTTTTTTTGGCATTAAAGAATAGTTGTGATTCAGTTAACCAGGCTTTGATTGTGGTGAAGGTATTTTGGGTTATTTGTTGGAGGTGTTGGAGGTTATTTGAGGAGGAGATGATGGTAATATCATCTGCACATTGGATAATAGAGCTAAGAAGAGAAGCAGTGTGAAGGTTGTTGGTAAATATGTTAAAGAGTAAAGGTCCAAGTATGGACCTTTGTGGTACTCCAGTTTGGTTGGTTTGGTATTCTGAAAGGGTATTTTGCCATTTTATGCACTGTTGCCTGTTAGTAAGGTAGGTATTAAACCATTGGTGGGTGGGGTGCAGCCAATATTAGAAAGGTGTTGCAGAAGTGTTTTGTGTGATACTGTATCGAAAGCCTTTGATAGGTCTAGTAGTAGTACAGATGTAATATTACCTGAGTAGAGAGATCTCTGTACAGTAATCATGAAGAAGATAAGTGCAGTGCTTGTGCTGTGTGAGGGGTAAAGCCATGTTGGGTGGGGGTGAGTAGGTTGTTGTGCGTGAGATGGTGAAGTAATTATTTATGGATGCACTTTTTGAGGAGTTTGGATAGTGGGGAGAGAATAGAGATTGAATAATAGAGAGTTCATTGGAGTTATCTACTTTGGGAAGTGGGGTGATGATGGATTTTTTTTCCAGAGGTTGGGGACATAGGATTCTCTAACTGAGCAGTTGATCAGAATGCTAATGGGGTATGCTATGGCCTCAGCAGTGAGTTTTAAGTATTGTGTTGGGAGGTCATCAGAGGACAGAGGGCATGGTTTCAATTTTCTGAGGAGTCTCTGACTTTCTGTGGTAGGTATTGGTTGTAGTGAGAAGAGGCTAGATTGTGAAATATTGCTTTGGTGAAGGGGAGAAGAATTTTCTATGGGGGGGAGAGGAATCAGTTATTAATTTGTGCATGATATTTATAAAATGTGAGTTGAGCATAGTGGCTATTTGTAATGGTGTTTTTCCTGGGCATGGTGATGAGTTTTGTGCCAGGGGTAAGGAGATCAGTGATGCTTTTCCAGACATGTTTTTGTTTTTTCCATGGTTACTTAGTTTGTTTGATATTTGCTTTTTAGCTTTGTTTTGTAACTGTATCTAACTAGGTTACATTCATTTTTGTTTTTATGCCATTCTTTCCATGCCTTGTCACTAGTTTGTAGGGGTTGTTTAGTGGTCTTTGTTAGCCAGGGAGCATGGTTTGATTTTACTCTTTTAGTACGAGGAGGGGCTAGGTTGTTGAATATTTTATTAAAATAGTATAAGGCATCATCCAATGGGAGATTTTTTAGTGGGCGCCAATCTGAGAGTTTCAGAATGTTGCTAAATTCTTGTTGATCAAAATGTTTTAGGTTTCCGGTGGCTTTATAGTTATGAGATTTGGATATATGTGGAGTGGATCTATAAGTGAAAACAGGTAAGTGGTCGCTGAGTATATTGGGAAGGGTCTCTGGATTTGAGTATTTAAGTCGATCTGAAACTGAGATCCTGTCGAAGGTGGCTCCTGATGTATTGCTACTGAACATTCTGGTAGGGTTGGTGACAAGTTGGGTGAACATGTAGAGGTTTATGCTGTTTGTTGTGGAGTCAATTATTAAATCTTGTCAACTGATGTTTACATCTCCCATAATAATAGTTTTGTTGCAGATATTTTCTGACATCCAGGTGAGGATGTCCTCAAGGGTTTGGATATTTTGTCCTGGTGGAATATACAGAATAACTATGCATAGTTGTTTAGATTTGTTAATTTGTAGGGTTCCTATTAGGATTTCAACATTTGAAAATGATGGGAGTGTTTTCTGGAAATGTAATATTGTGAGACAGTCGGCATAGATTAGGGATACCCCACCTCCTTTTTTGTTGGTTCTATCTTTTCATAGTATGTTATAACATGGGGGTGTTAATTCAGCATCATAGATTTGGGGTTTTAGCCAGGTTTTTGTGACTGCTAGGATGTCAGGATGTCAGGGGTGTTTTGTGTTTGCCAAGTATGGAAGTCTGTAATTTTGTTACAGACACTACGAATATTTACGGTTGCTAAAAGTAGATCTTAACAAAATGGATTTTGGTTGAGTGTAGTTATGTATGAGGGTCCTGGGTTGGTGTGGATGTCACCACATAGGTATACTCTGTTTGATTGTTAAGGGGGTGTTTTGGAAGATTGTTTTTTTTTTTTTTTGTTATAGGTTGCTAGATAGTGGTAGATGTTTATATTTATGGTGGTATAGGGCAATATTTTTAGTTTTGATAATTGAATGTAATGGTATTCAAGTAGGCTGGGTAATAAATTATGGAAGCTGTTTAGTGGTTTGTCACTGCATAGGGGAGAAGTTGGCTAACGGCAAGAGTTGGAAAAAGATTGGGGAGAGTGGAGTATGTAGGAGTGCCATACTTGTAAAATGGATTTAGAAATGTTTTGTAGTGTAGACGGTACTGTTATGGGTTGAGACTGGGGAAGAGAGGTTAATAGTTTATTGAGGAAGGGGAGGGTACAGTCAGAGGTGGATTGTGTGAGCAGGAGAATGTTGATTGGAAGTGGTGGAGATACTGCTAAGTATAAATCTTGGGGTGCAGGGGTGGGTGGAAAAGGGGGAAGGGTACAGAATCAGAGTGAGCCTGAAGGACAAATGGAGTGGGCAGAGCCAACCTAACAGCTGCTAAAAAAAATTATCACTAAGACTTGGTACTGAAAC
This sequence comes from Protopterus annectens, assembly GCF_019279795.1. Lineage (NCBI taxonomy): Eukaryota > Metazoa > Chordata > Ceratodontiformes > Protopteridae > Protopterus > Protopterus annectens. Next base: position 287,982,623 of record NC_056737.1, read on the forward strand.
TGTGGAATAGTAAGTAAATGAGAGATGTGACTGCTAGTTTTGGGGGGTGCTTTGGTTATTATAACAACAGTGTGTTATGCTTTGCAAGCATCCCTTTCAGCTGGAAGACACTGATTTAATTAGAGTCTCCATGGGGAACGTAGTTTGACTGAGCCTTGTTAGTGCATGGAATAGCCTCAAAGAGTCATGTTTTACTGCCACCTCATGCAGAAAGTGAGCATGGCAAGGAGTGGAAAAAAAGGGGGGGGTGCTATCAGCTGCTGTCCCTGCAAGTGTGCAAGCCATTTAATATAGGTAGTACTATGCCAATAAATTGATGTTGTTCACAGTTATTACTGCAGGAAAAGCACCTGCATTACCCTAACCGTAGGTTTCAATTCTTAATAGGAAAATGTAGGAGTGTGATCAGAGAGTGATCACTTTTAAATGGTATTTATGTCACTAAACTGCCATAGTTTTACCTTTGCTAATCATGAGACACTGTCAGATCACAGAGCAGCCTAAATGTAAATAAATATGTAACCATTTGAAATGTTGGGACCCACTAGAGCAAATCTCAAAATACAGAGACTGAATGGACTGAAGATTAGCCTTACATATGCCAGTTTTTAGATGGCATTTCTCAGAATATTACCTTTTCTCTGAGGTATGGAGATCTTGGAGTCAGTATATATAAGTTCAAGGTATACAGGGGGACTTACCCCCTGCAAAAAAAGAAGTTTAAAGGAGAGGTGCAAGCTGCCACCTGAGCACTTCCATATAAAATGTGGGTTACTGTAAAATTATAATCACTCGCACTGTGACAACAAGTAATAAAGCTTCTCTTAAGACAATATTAACCAAAGAGTTTGCACTAAGACCAGCACAAAAGGCCATGGATTGGCAAGTGCTCATTTTAGCAAGCATTTATTTAGCAAATCATCAAAAATTCTGTCAGGATATCAGTTTGGTTGATGACTAAGTAGTAAGGTGACTGGTGTGGAAAAAATCAGAAAAAAGTTTAGCTGTTTAGCCAGGGCTTACTATATTCAGGACAAAGTCTGCAGATAAGCATTTGGATTCACTAAATATCACCATGTCTTCTCATTCATTTATGACTGATTTTTTTCATGTCCAACAAAGTCCTTTCTCCCCACCAGCAGACATTCTATATCACTAAATGCCTCCATTATGTTGCTGCAAGGCTGGAAAAGGAAAAAGCAATGGTGTTATATTCAACATACATGATGAACTTACATTCTGTTCATGACTGCTTGGTTGTCTGCATGGTCGTTGAAGTCATGAGCACATAAAAAATATCATAAATAAAAAGAAATGCAGTACAAAAGGGAGAGGTGCTTTTCCAGTATTTTTATCTTCATTGATAAGGAGAAATAATACACCCTAAAAGAGTTATGACACACCCTTATTTATATTTCAGCCTTGGCATGCACAGAAGTTAGATGTAAGATGACTGTGCAACAGGTGGCAGACTGCCTTTAATAAAACACATCTGTAATGATTTATGAGAAGAAAAATAATCCATAGTCTATTCTCGCACATTGTTACTCATATGAATATAATGCCCTCTCAAGTATAGGTCAGAGGTTATGGTTGGTATCACCTACATCAGCTGGAAAGGAATCACATTTCAAAAAATCACCTAAGATTTATACTTTGGCAGAATATATTGTTCAGAAGAACAACAGAAGCGGGACAAAGTTCCACAGAAGAAAATGAATCTTCCCTCACTTAAAGGCTACTGTAATGGCATCTATTACATATAATTTTAGATTTGTGTGCCTTTTTTACTTCTTCAGATGTGTGCCTTTAGTTCAAAAGCAATTTTTCCTGTCCTGCACAAAACAACTGTTTCTGAATTGTTCAATTTTCCATCAGTTATTTGACTTGCAGAAATATGGTTGTGCTGTTCTGTGAAAATTGCCCGAAATAAAAGGAAGGTTCATTATTACTTTGTGAAGTCTCTGTTTCTGCATTTATTTCTCCCTGTCTTCTTTTTCCCTTTCAAACCGGCAGGTATACAAGAGCTTTGGACAGATTTAATGGAACCTAATGTAGTTTGGCCGAGCTGTTAATTATTTCACATCAGACATTTTTCACTTTGTCATATTAATGATGCACAGCTACACTGATTTAAAACAAATAGCACATGGCTGACTGGATACACAACTACATCAGAAGAGCATATACTTCTGCAAGCTGTTAGAAATGAGCTGGAACTGAGTACCTTACTCCCAAGATATGCATTTCTGTTTTAGTCACAAAACCTAAAATATGCCATCTTCCTTACAAATTAATGAACTGTAATCATACACAGTGACACACACAGAAATGCATGGACCCATGTAGGCAAATACATACACAGACACACACATACTCATGTACTGAAATGCACACACACACACACACACACACACACACACACACACACACACACACACACACACACACACACGTGTGTGTGTGTGTGTATATATATATATATATATATATATATATATATATATATATATATATATATATATATATATATATATATATATATATATGTATATACATATATATATATATATACACACACACACACACATATGGATCTCCCTCAGAAGATCAACAGACCATTTGATTGACATTCATTTGGTCGACAGATCATTTGGTCGACAACCAGTATTCAAGGCACATACAGGGATTTGCCCCCCTCCTCAATGTTGTGCGACCCTGGAGTTGGTATATATAGTTAGAGGGGGTGTGGGGGGCACAGCCCCCCACATTGGTTGGTGTCGGGGTTGAAGCCCCCCGCACCTATTTTCGTTTAAAATGTGTAGTTTCTATTGAATTTGTCATGTTTTAAATGAAAATAGGTGGGGGACTTCACCCCCACACCCCCAATGAGGGGGGCTGTGCCCCCCACACCCCCTAACTATATATACCAACTCCAGGGTCACACAACACTGGGGAGGGGGGCAAATCCCCAGGTTTTTGCCATGAATACTGGTTGTTAACAAAATGAGCTGTCGGCCAAATGAATGTCGATCTTCTGAGGTAGATCCATATATACATATACATATATATATATATATATATATATATATATATATATATATATATATATGAGTCATGGTGTGGGCAAGTGAACTAGAAAAGTAAATGCCATATATTACATTTCATTTAACAATAGAATAAGATTTTAATCAATGTAATATGATTTCAAGCACTTTACCAGAAAATAATAACAAGCCAACACAGCGGAACTGTATTTGTACTTAGTACGTTTACCATGTTAACAAATAAATAATGTTCACCCAAAGTTAATGTACTAACTAAAGCTCTTCATTAACCAATTTCATGTTTTTTGCATGTTCTTCTCCTTCAAAGAAGAAATAGGTAGCATTTTTGAGTTTGGGTTTTCTGAACATGTAAGCCAATCAAATGAAATGAGTCATAAAAAGATATTACTGCTGAGGTTTAAAAAAAGAATACTTAAAACTGAAACAACTCAAGTACACAGGCACATAGAAATGGCATTTACTTAAATAACTGACTGTAAATGAAGGTACCTTATCTTACTTGATTACCTCTTTTACTGTTTCTGTTCTTATTGGTTGCCTGAGGGGTCTTTATTCTCCTATGCAACTGTTCATGTTTGACATGATTCAGTCTCCTCTAAAGGGTTGTGCCAAAATGCCAGAGACGTTTTGCTTCAATAAAGAGTTTCTGAATATTTCAGAAGCATGTTGTATTGTTTTATATATTCCTAATTAAAATAAATGAAAATAAGTATAATTTATAGTTTCTAAAATGTCTCTTTACGTGACCACCCCATAGCTAAAGTAGGTTTTGATGGATTAAACCAAAGATGCCTATCAACTGCCAGAGTTGCTAGCAGTCAATGTATTTCAGAAGCCTGTTGCATTACTTTACATAGTTATTGCTTTAGCCATTTCTGATGAAAGGCAGAATAAATAACCTTGAAAATTAAAGCTTTGCCTGAATGTTCTGAATCCAAAAATTATGTGTCCTGCTCATTCCAGGCAGACATGTTCCATGAAAGTTAAGAGAAATAGTATTATTGTATTAATTAATTAAACAGTTTAAAGCAATGGCTAACCTGATGAACTACGAAGCAGGTAAACACATCCAAATGTGATGTCTTACAAAATGTATAACGTGAGACCCCATGTTTGCCATATGTTCCAAAAGGGACATCTGCAGCCAGATTTCTGAATATTTTATTTTAATGTCATGGCAGTGCAAAGAACTTGTCAAGGTTCTTTTAACACAGGTGATTCTAAAAAAAAAAAAAAAAGATTTACAATTGTCTTCATTTAACATGGGCAAATGTGGTAATAAATAAGCCTTTATGAACAGTCATATGCCTACATCGAATTCAGAATCAATTAATGGACTGCTGTGCAGAACTCTGGGATATGAACTCAATGTGAAGTGTGCCACAGTGTAGGAACCATGAATTATGGCTACATTTTGTAACCAGAATGTAAGGGTTGTGTAAAGCATCGAGACATTGCCATCAGATACTTGGAAGGTTGAAAGTTACCTAGTAATGTGGGATCTGACATAGCTGTGTATTCCGGACCATTTGCTTTAGCTGAGTCGGTATTACTGGTTGTATTTGTTTTTGCTTCCTTTTATTTAGGCCTTTCGAGTTTTGGGTTCCTGCTTGGGTTTTGTTTTGTTCAGGTTAATCTGCAATCTGTGATTCATCGTCTCTTATTTGCATTAATCAATAACTCCAACCTGTAAAACTAAGTGTTGACCCCACCTACGTACAAAACTGAAGACCATTCCTTCACTAACATACATTAGTTTCTCTGTAGAAAGCAGCAGCGCACTAAAGCAGTATAGGCTTGTGTTACAGCACTGACCCAAAGCTCCCCAGAACTCCCATCCCCTACCTCTCGAACAACAGCTTCTTACAGTATTTCCACATAATGCAATGCTCAAGTGTTTTTGAATTCTGCTACAAGTAGCGTGCAGTGACATACATTATTAGGGAACTGCGTTAGGAACACCACTGAGGGCACCTATTCTCTTAAAAGACAGATGAGCCTGAGGAAAAACTAGTTAGTACAAACAGCAGACAACGTAGGCTTTCAATGCATGTTTTAATGAGTTTTGTCCCCAAAATAATATAATCAGTGAAGTATCCATCCCATCCCATAGCTTAGTACATTTGTACCAGCTTGATTTTACTGGTCTGAAGATTTACTGATAATGAGCTTTGGATATGGAATGACAGATGTAGAATGCCTTTAGAAGCAAAGAACATTTATAATTACAGGTTTTTTAGATTCTTAGTCATTTTTTAAAATCTGACTCAAATTATTTCGTCATACACTGCATTATAAATAACTGTGTGCAACATTTAAAGGTACACATGCTCATTTTCTTTCATTAAAAAGACACACTAAAATAAAGCAAAGTTGCTTAAGATTGGTTCTATTACCACAGAAGTGCTGTTTCTTTTTTGTCTATTATTATTTATAAAAATTCCACCAGCACTGAATCTGTAATCATAAGAACATTCTGTCAAAGAAATAACTGTAATACCTTCCCCATGAGTCAAATGGAACATGACATTTTCTATTTGAAAATATGACTTCTTTGATGGCATTTTGCAGAGGTACACATACTCTGTCAACATAATAAAATATCAAGTAGGAAATATTTGCGTTTAACACTTTATAGTTGCTCTTATCATTTATTGCTTCAACAGTAAATGTAGGAATTGGAAACAGTTAAACATTTTACATTTCAGAGGGGCTAGGTGACAGGAGAGGGTAATGTGGTTTTATTTTACTTGACGACATTTGAGAGTGATTGTTAAACTTGCTGCTGATGTTTTACCAAAATAGTTTTAATTTTTTTTAGCTAGGATGCTGAAATACTGATCTCCAAACCCTTTTTCTGTTTGTTTGTTTGCTTGTATTCTCATAGCACAAACATACTTAATTTTTTCAGTCTGTCTTCAACTCATTACCGAAGAAATATGAGAATGATTACCACAGTACCTGACCCCAGTCCTGCTTGGATTCAATTACCCTGATCACAGGCAGGGCATCTCAGAATGGCACAATCCATCGCACATTGATTGAAACCAAAATCTTTCAGCATTGTGACAGATCTCATAGAGGGCATCTCAAAATGGAACAGATCATCTTCCAGTGAAGATAATTACAGTGTTTCTGCATGGTGACGTGATACCAGGAAGGGCATTTCAGAATGGCACAAATTGTCTCACAGTGAAGGGAACCACAATCTTTCCACATTGTGACATATATTGCAGGGTTAAGCTAGCATTCCAAGTCTACAAAAATCAGGGAGGATGAAAGATGTGGGACAGTGCTATTGCCTGACTAACTTCCATGAGTTTGGTTATGTTCCAATACAGATATGAAGTTAATTAACTTTACATATTCATTTCATCCAGATAGCATGATAGGTATATATGCTGGATAAATCCTATTATAACTTTTTCCTAAGGCCTTATTCCTACTCTACCCACTGACTATAAAGCATCCCCAGTTCTGCAGGGAATTTCTCAGTGTCAGGTTATATGGCCCTCACATCCCCAACAATGCCTCTCATCCTCTTAGAACAAGAAATCTAGACAAAGCCATAAATAATGGGGAGGGGGGTAAATATTGCTCTTACAAACCTAAAACATTATTAGAATATCAATTTTAATTTGCATGACTTTTATGAAGGGTATGAACTCAAACGTTTGTCATTTTCTGACTTCAATCCACAATAATTTGCCAGAAATATCAATTTTATGAGAAACAAACCAAAAATATGAAGTGAAAATCTTGACAGTTGACAGGTATGCCCCCAACTACCATTATCAATCCAAGACACAATAAGTTGGAATAAAGGTAATAATATGCTTTTTCTATAAAACAAATCACTTCCTTTATCTTAAATGCAGTGCAAATGTGGAATGGTTATATTAATTTAACAGGCTTTGGGAAATACCCACATAGGGATAAAACATGTGGACACAACACCCCTATCCACTAGGCAGAGTGGTGTAGCAGATAGCATTGTCACCTAACAGCAAGAGGTTCCTTGGTTTCATTATTGGCTGGGGTGCTTTTTGTGTAGAGTCTGCATGACCTCCCTGTGTTCATGTGGGTTTCCTCCCATATTCCAAAGACATTCAGTAGGTAGATTGGACACTCTGTATTGGCCATAGGTGTGATTATGCATGTGAGTGCTTGGTGTGGAAGAACTACCATGACAAGTCCAGCCACATGACTGTATAAACCTTTGTTCTAAATGATTGTCATGACTGGAGTGGCACCTGAACCCCATGTGCAAAAATGTGAAAAGGGCTTGTCGGTGGATGGATTCAAGACAAAATCTGTTGAGGATATATAATGTCTTAAATACTATGTTATCACTGTTTTCAAAGTTTGACATTCACTGTCTGTCAATGTTATCAAATGTCAATATTATTTTTTTGTGATTAGGTTACAATGGACAGTACATTTATAAACTGTCATGTACTAGCAGATCACATGCATTTTAATTTGACTCACAATCCTCAACTATCTGGCAAACAAAGAGTAGCAGTGAAATGGACAAAAAATGTATGTGCACACATATTTCCAAAAAGGAATAAATGAAGTTTGGCAACAGACTATGTTGTCCCGGGACATCTTCATGGGGGGTTAGGTTAATATTAGGGGGATTTATGTGGGTTGGGGAGGTGAAATGGTTAAGTGAAGGCAGAGATGGTTGGGAGGAAATGAGATAATGATGGGGAGGGGCTTAAGAGGTTTAGTCTAGTGTAGTTGGCTTAAGCAATCACATTTTGGTGTGAACTTGCTACCCACCCACCCTCCCACTTTTCGTTGGTAGGGAGTAGGGTTATTTATCAGTAGGGGTAGGCGGAGAAGAGAGATAGGCTAGCTCTCTTCTGTCCCCCCTCTGATGTCTGGATGCTCATTTCAAGGATCTGGGGAAATGAAATGAGTAGTTGGAGGAAGCTTGCTGAATAGATAAGCAAGCTGAGGTAAGGATGGTGCTTATTTGGTGGAAGGTAATTCAATGGATGGTGTATGAAGTGAGTTGGGACGCTGCTTCATAAGTAAAGTAAGCGAGCAGAGGTATGGACCCTTCTTGTTAGGCAGGGTGAGTAGGTACACTGCCCTGATTAACATTACAATGAATGGTGTATGAAGTGAGATGGGACGCTGCTTCATAAGTAAAGTAAGCGAGCAGAGGTATGGACCCTGCTTGTTAGGCAGGGTGAGTAGGTACGCTGCCCTGATTAACATTACAATGAATGGTGTATGAAGTGAGATGGGATGCTGCTTCATAAGTAAAGTAAGTGAGTAGAGGTATGGACGCTGCTTACTGGGGCAGGGTGAGTAGGTACACTGCCCTGATTAACATTACAAGAATGTTATGCTGTATTTAGAATCAATTATATCATGAATAGTTGTAATTAATAAAGTTGGGGATCAAAGCTATGTTATGGAAATTTAATAAAGGTCATCAAATGTCATTTGGTGTGATGTGTGTTACTGAAGGGGACCGGGACAATACATTAGTGCACCTCTTATGGCTGATCCATCACCTAACAGAATGTATATATTGAATATATTACAGAAAAAATCTCCAGACAATTGAAAGCCTGCTACAATGCGTCAGACGACCTCACTTCAAGATTTAGGTGCGCCATGCCATAAACATTCTCATCCCTAGAATAATGATACTCTCTCTCCATTATTGCATTTGATCCTGCTACAAATACTACCGCCATTAAGGCAGTCACTAATAAAATACGATGCTTCATTAAACGCTTCCTGTAGCCATGAACAAAACTGCTTAACTTTGAAAAGTGTAAGATGGCTGTCTGTTTCAGTCCTAGTCTCCTTCCCTTCATCTCTCTTCATTCACATGTAAATTATTCATAAGAGTTATTGATTTTTTTCTCTAGCTAATAAATGTCAGATAAAATCTGTCACCTATGAACTTCAAGACCACAATGGCAAGTCTGTTGTACTTCAACATCTGTACTTCATTCAAGTTCTAGGTGGAAAAGTGCTTCAGTAATATGTAAACAGGAAACATCTCCCCAACTGATAGAAATGAAGCTATTTATGTGACCTTCAAAATCACTTACTAATACCTATTGAACAGAGGTTTTGTAATTGAATTTGTTAGTGAGCTCTAATCGCTCATACTTATGTCGATAACATGGTTGCTCCACTGCAGTAGAGGGATTAAGCCCTAACTACGACCCAGGTGACCCTTGTTCATTTAGCGGCTCATGCGACTGATAGATGGGCAGAGAGGGATGGGTGTTACCATCCCAGTGTGGGTGGGCAGACCTATGAGCATCTGCTGTGTCCATCCTTGGTGGAGGCTGGAGAAGACACAATTACAGGTGTGCCTAAAGAGAGGGTATGGGTGAAGACCTGGCTGAGCTACTGTGGAGGTGGGATGATATACTGCGTATCTCCACTGCCCACCTGTCTTCAGGCATACCATAAGGTCCAGGTGAGAGGAGAAAAAGGGATAGGTTATAAGTGAAAACTCCACCACCTTTGGATGGACACACAGATCTGCAAAGCCCCTGGATGCTTCTTTCAATGACTAGCCCCAGGACACTGGATTAAGTGGAGGTGAGGGGAAAGGAACCAGAATGCTGGGCCAGTATAATGAAGAGCAGTAATGGTGGGAGACAAAACAAAATATTTATGTAAACAATGTATTCCACTGGTAGTGGGAGGGGGCGTACTATTTCAAATTTGTATTTTTTTTTTACTTTTAGGTCAGTTTTAATGAGTAAAAGGATGCTGCTAGCTATTGCGCTGTATGTGACTTGCGTTCTGGTCATAGCTGAAAACAGCCATTGGGCTAATCTGCTTACTAAGTTATCTAATAAATAAATAAAGGTAAAACACAAAAGAGTTCCTGAGAACTACGTGCCTTCCAAGAAACACAAATAAGTTCCAAAAAACAGCAAAGAAAGGCAGAAACACGACTGCAGTGGAACCTTTTATTAAAAGTAACCGCTTTCACATCCAAACTGACACTTCCTCAGACTCTATTAGAACACAGAAAAGTAACTATTTAAATATAAAAAAAAACAATTTCAAAGCATCCATTAAAACAACAGAAGTCATTAAGATTCAATCAAATATGCAAAGGAAATACTTAAAGTTAAACAATCTCTTAAAAATCCTTATAAAACATGTATCAACACATGACATTAGAATATATAGTGTGTAAAAATATCAGCTAAACCATATATAGAAAAATATATAAAAATTATGTATCCTGACTACAGCATATGTCCCTACAAATTACTTATTCAGTGGTCTCTCCAATAAAAAAAAAGGTTTTAATGAGACTTTATCATTCAGGCCGAAAGCTCTAGCAGCCTGAAGTCTGATAATCCATTTAACCTCTAACTTTTCTGTCATATTTTTAATATTACCTAAGCGAGGGCTCCTAAAAGTTAACTATAGGACTATAAACCTAAATCTGTGTGTCGATCCCTTTTCACAGACATGCCTAGCTAAGGCATTATTTCCATCTTCCTTATTGATGGCATAAATGTGTTTCCTAATACGTTCTCTCAAGGTCCTATTGGTCTTCCTTATATAAAAAGCAGGACACCTACTACAGTAAGCAAAATATACTAAATCCCTGGTTCTACATTCAGCAAAAACATGAAACTGATATTACCTTCACAGTGATTGGATGAATAAACCTATTGGTATTTCCTATATATGAGCAAAACTTATGCCTTCTACAACCATAGGTGCCAACTCTCTGTGATGTCACATTCTGTTTATTCTCATATATGCATTGGACCCTACTGTCTTAGACAAAAGATACTAAATGCCACAACTTTATTTCAGATGACCCTTTCTAAAGATGTATTGTATTATATACAATTTTCCATGTTCGGCTAATTTTAAGACAGTTGTGTTATAGTTTATCTTTTCCATGACTTCAGATGTTCTGCAAAAAGGGCTTCTTATTTTGTAAACTGTGATCATGTGCCTTGATCCCCTTCCCCTTATATATGGGCACAGTGATGCCTTCTTTCCATTGTGATGCCACCCTACATGATTGTACAGAAGATATATATATATATACTGGACAGAGGTCTTCCATAACTCAGACAATGCAATGATATTAGAACCACACACCTTCCTTACATTTAATGCTTTTAATAAATATTTCACTTATTCAAGACTTATGATTTCTACTGACTTGCTTCCTGTCACATGGCCCCTGTGCCCTTCTGTACATGGGAACACAGAAATCTGTAGATATTCAGACATTGACTTGCGGTGGTACACATTTGATAGCGCATATGTTAGGGTAAGAACAGGTGCAGTAATACAGAGTATGTTTCCTAATAGCTGTACAATCCTGCATACTGTCCTATACATAAGCATCCCATACTGTTAAAGCAGTGATTCCTTATACCAAAGGCTTATAGGTTCATAGGTTAGTACTAGGTTAACTGTCCTTGTGAGCCATTTTAAGCCTAGCTAATTATCCCTTGTGAGACTCAAACCCTGCATCTTGTGTTTGTAAGGCAAACACATTAACCATTAGGCCACCCTCCCTGTACCTCTTCTTCTCCTGTAATATGGTGACCAGGTGGAGAGTGTACATGTTTTATAAAGTGATCCATTGTGGAAGATTACCCCTTATAGAAATGTAAGATTCAGATACTGGTGAATTCTGCTATATAAATTCCATGGGAATATGCCAGCAGTAGAACGTAATTTCCAACTAAACTAGCAAAGGGAGCGTGAATTTACGATAAGACCAGAAAATGGTAGTCAGAGGGGAGGTTGCAGGGATTTGTCTTTATACTGTCAGCATTGATCTGGAAAATCACAGTGGGACAGGATGTGGGGTATATGGGCCCATATATAAGGGGAAGGGATCAAGGTATGTAAAAACAATAGATAGGGAAAGCAATATATGTGGGTTCAAATATCACTATTACCAGCTGTAGTCTTTGTAAATGTGCAGGAGAATAAGCTCTAGCTCTGTATACATTTTTATCTGCATTTTCAGATAATATAGCAGTACGATATGAGTTATGTGGTTGCTGAACAAGTCATCCAATTCCTTCTTGAAGGTATGAACTGATGGGTTGAGTTTAATGGATAATATATTTAATTTCATTTCATCACTCAAGAATCACAGAAAAACTCACTAAGCTAGGCATCAACCCTTATATCATTAGGTGGGTTGCAAACTGGCTCACAAATAGAACCCACAGTGTGAAAGTAGATGACTCCAAGTCAGACAGCCGACTAGTCACAAGTGGAGTCCCACAGGGTTCAGTCCTGGGTCCTCTACTGTTTGGTATCTACTTCTCTGAAGTTGAGGCCAACACGAAGGGACTCTGGCTGACACAGTTCGCAGACAATTGCAACTTGGGAGCTATTATTAACTCCCCAAGTGATGTTGACATCCTACAGAATGGCCTCACTGAGACCAACGACTGGTGTCAGAACCATGGCCTTAAACTCAATGCCAAAAAATGTGTTGTCATCCCCTTTGGGAAAAACTCAGTTCCCATGAATTACCACATCGATGGTAGTCCACTGAGCACAGAAGGCGTTATAAGAGATCGGGGAACACAGGTTGACAGCAACCTCTCTTTTGCTACTGTGGTCAGAAAGTCCTTCTATGTGGCACATCTCATTACTAATGGTTTTCCATCCAGGAAGAAAGAGGTCATTGTCTCCCTCTACTCTTCCCTCATTAGGCCAATCATCGAGTACAATGCCCCATTTGGTATGTACCTCACTAGACACCTGCAACAACTGGAGAGGCCACAAAGGTACCTGAAAAAGAGGATCCTAGGCCTTAAACACTTGTCCTATATGGACAGACTCAAACAACTCCAACTATTCTCTGTCTCATATCGCCTACTTAGAGGTGATCTCTGCTTGACTTACAACTGACCCAGCTCTGTTAGAAATGCTACATCATAGAAATCCTAATCCTTCCACACCACATGCTCCAGAGACCTCAACCCCATTACCACTATCAGCAGAACATGTGGTGGATCAGGTTCATAACCAAGAGACTGCCCATGATATGGAATTGACTTCCCATACATGTCAAGCAGAGCACCTCGCTGAGCCTCGTCAATTGAAATCTTGATGAGTCAATGGGAAATAGAAAATTTACCTCGGGGATAACTCCAGTGGCTCTACTCGACAGAGGCACTGGGAACTAAGGTCGGTTAGGATGATGCCAGGGTAATCCCATGGCTAGACTTGTAAAGGCCCCAGGGCCATTAGCCTACTACACACCCATGAACATATGAACCTATTCATGCAGCTATTACATTTCATGGCAGAATGGCTGATATTCAATTCTACTGAGTCCTTTTCTTGTGTACAGGTCATCTTTAGGGTACACTAAGCAAAGGGATTCAAATGGTTAGGGTGTCTTTAATGCTCTCTATAGCAGGCTGGAAACTTCACTGAAAAGATGATAAGACTTAAAGCTCTCACATAAAAGTACTCCTAATGTCAATAAGGTTGTCAGTAGTACACATGCTGCACCCATCACGCACAATTCAAAGCAGACATATTGACCCACATACGCTGAGGCAATTAAATGTAACCTTCCTAAGCCACAAAGACCTCCTAGATGAAGTACACATAACAAATACCCTCAACAGCCCCAAATGTGGTCTTTCAAAACAACACCCACATCAACACATAGAGCTACATCTCATGGAGCCTCTACCTCTAAGCCCATAAGGCAAGCCACCACACAATCCAACATTCTAGTCATTGGAGATTCCATCCTGAGACACACTGGTGTTCCTCTCACCAGACTAAGGAGAAAGTCACAGTCAGTTGCTTATCAGGGGCTAGGATCTGCCACATTACGCATGCACTCAGGTCACTGGACCACATTTACAAATATGACTCAGTCATAGTCCATGTGGAAGTAAATGACCTGAGATGTACCTCCCTAGACTATATGAAGAGAGACTACATGGAGCTCTCAGAATATGTGTCTCAGGCTAGCATGAGCCTAGCATTCAGCAGCATTTTACCTTCTCCAAGGATGATGCCAAAATACAAACAAAAGATGATTGACTTTAATAATTGGCTTAGTTTCTGGTGTCATTCTAAGGGGTGAAATATTTGTCAGCATGGAAGGATATGGTCAATAGACCACACTGCTTTTCCAGTGATGGTCTGCACCTCTCCTCTCTAGGCTTTCGAATATTAGCTAAAATATTGTCTTCCCTATAGTGCCTTTTTTAGGCAAGGCCAAATTAAAGTTACTTCCAACATGGCAAATCACAACCAAGAAAATCTAAAGGTATTACTCCTCAATTAACACAAACTTGTAGGAAAAAACACTTTTAATAACAAAAGCAAAGCTTTCGGGCAGAACCCTTCTTCAATACTATTAGTATTGAAGAAGGGTTCTGCCCGAAAGCTTTGCTTTTGTTATTAAAAGTGGTTTTTCCTACAAGTTTGTGTTACTTGCTTCACGTTTTGCAGCTGGTTTTTTGGTATTACTCCTCAATGCTAGGAGTCTAAACAAAAAACTCCCCTCCCTAGTAGCTCTCTTTACCCTAGAGAATGCTGATGTCTGTGAGGTCACCGAGACCTGGTTTAAAGCCACAGAGAGCACACCAACAGTGCAAGGTTATAACGCCTTCCTCACATTTACTTCACAGGCAGGGACTAAAGGTAAAGGTGTCTCTATTTACATCAAAAATAAATATTCTTCAAGGATAGTTAAACAGGATGATGCACTTGAACTGTTCCATGTTCAAATCACCATAGGTAAAATCCAATGCCACTTCCTTGTAAGCAATAGGTCCCCCTCTGTGACCTAGTAAACCCACACCATGTATTTACACTTTTAAGAAACACTAATCATCCAACCCAATACCATATTCATGGGTGAATTTAATTACCCCACTATTAACTGGGAATTGTATATGACAACCAAATGTACATGCACAGAGATTCGTGGATTTTGTAAACACAAACTTCCTGGACCAGATAGTCAATACACCAACAATGGGTGCAACCATACTGGATCTGGTCTTCACTAATATGGGAGAGTGCTACACATCCCCTACTGTTATGCCTTCCCTGGTAAGGTCAGACCACAAAATGGTCTCCTCTGAAGTAAAAATAAAGCCTGAAACCCCAACTAATCCTGGAATATTCAGGAACTATTCTAAGGCTAACCTCCTGCTATTAAGTGAGAACCTGACAAAAATTCAAGCCCCCATAAACCCTGAGAACACTGCTGCCTATGCAGAGCTGTTCACAGAAACCCCGTACAAGCATGTTAGGCAGCTGTATCTACCAGGAAGAAGTACAGAACTAATTCAAAAAGCAAGGCACCCTGGTGCAATCACAAAATCAATAGGCTGTATAACAGGAAGAAGAAAATCATGGCAAAAATTAGGAGGTGCAACACCCAGCAGGATAAAAGCACTCTCATCAAAGTAGATAAACAACTCAAAGGACAAATAAAGTCTACCAAAGCCAAATTTGAGGTAAGTCTGGCTTCCCAGGACAACCACAAAGCATTCTTTAGCTATGTCCTCAACCTCTAAGGCAATACACAGTTGTGTGCAGAGCTCATTGTAAATGGAACCACCTATACTGAGCCAGAAGATATAGCAAACCTACTGGCCAATAAATTCAACTCCAACTTTACCCCTCTCTCCCTCTCAACCTTCCCTCAGGAAATATCATCAAATATAACTGCCCTTACTATCACTATAGGTATTATTATATATTACTATTACTATAGGTAACAGGTCCTCAATGCTCTCTCTAAGGCCACAAATACTGCATCAATGGGCCCAGACAGTATTCCAGGATGGCTCCTAAATAGCAAGAAACATGATCTATTAGGGCCTCTTGAATTACTATTTAACTGTAGCCTCTGATCAGGCATTGTGCCTCATGAATGGTGAAAGGCAACAGTCATCCCTCTGCACAAAGGTGGGCCATCTACAGATCCTGGAAAGTACAGACCCATAACTCTCACCAGTCTTATATGTAAAGCCATGGAAATAATTATCATGGAGATGATCAATAGAGCTATGGTAAACCTCCAGACCCTGGGCCCAATCCAGTTTGGTTTCATCAATAGCAGATCATTCCTACTCAACCTGGTGGACTTCCTTGATAAGTTTACCAAAGCAATGGATGAGGAGAAGATTGTTCACACTGCCTACCTTGACCTGGCCAAGGCATTTGACACAATACCCCACTCGGGCATTGTTGACAAACACAAGAGGTACAAACCTGTATGTCACCAGGTGGATAGTCAACTGGCTCACAGACAGGATCTAGGAAGTTAGAACTGGGGAGTCCACCTCTACAAAGAGGCCAGTAACAAGTGGAGTCCCTCAGGGATCTGTCCTTGGACTGCTCCTTGTTGGCATTTACTTCTCAGAAGTCAAGGCCAATGTTAGTGGTCTCTGGCTGACTAAATTTGCACAAGATTGCAAATTAGGAGCTGTCATTGAATCTAACACTGACACAAATGTTTTCCAGGAGGGGTTGACACAGACAAACAACTGGTGTCAGAGCCATGGACTAAAACTAAATGCCAAGTAATGCATAATAGTATCCATTGGGAAGTCATCCATCCCTGGTAACTATCATATTGACAACGCACCCCTTAGAGTTGACCCAATAGTCAGGGACTTAGGGACACACATAGATAATAATCTAGTTTTTGACCAGCATGTGTCTACAGTGGTGAGGAAATCATTCTGTGTTGCACAACTTATTAACAAAGGCATGGCATCTAAGTCCAAGGAACTCATTGTTCCACTGTATTTGGCATTCATCAGATCTATCATTGAGTACAATGCCCCCTTTGGTATATACTTAACCAGGCATATCCAACAATGGAATGTCTACAGAGGTTCCTCACCAAATGATTACTGGGTGTGATTAAAATGCCCTATGCAGACCGCCTCAAGGCCCTATCCCTGTATTCTGTATCCTACAGGCTTTTGAGGGGAGATCTATGCTTGGCATACACGGCATTGGTAGACCCCAGTCTGATGGACCTCTTGCATCTCCACAAAGCAAACAGCACGAGAATTACCCATTCTAAAGACTTAAATCTTGCCTGTGATATAAATATGACCTGCTGGAGAGATAGGGATGTATCCCAGAGAATACCCCATCTATGGAACAGCCTCCCCATCCATGTGAAACAGAGTTTCTCCCTAACCCAATTCAAGTGCAAATTGGACAATTGGATGGGAAACTAGAAATTTATCCCTAGTTTGGCACCTATGTCTCTAATGGGCACAGGTAACCTGTAAATGGTTAATCTCCCAGGCCCATGCTTACACTTATCAAGGGTATCAGAACTTGTCAAAGATTTGGGATGATAGTTAGGCTTAAAAAGGCCCTTGTGGTCATAGGTTAGTAAGTACCTATGAACCTAAGACACAGGAAAGAGAGAGAGATACAGAGAGAGCTGCTACAGTCCTTCATTATAACACAAGCCTTTAAATCCTTTGCTTATCTTTGTGAATTATCTTTTGACCTGTTCTGATTGTACTGGTTAGCATCTGAGTGAAAAACAGACCAGAGTACAGTGTCCTCCATTTATTATTCTCCCATACTGACTCAGATAGCTGATTGTGGGTTTTGCTATTTTTGTTTTAATTTCTCAAAATGTTTTGGATTTCTAATAAAGTGACAAGAATGGACCTCATTTTTAAGTCACGATACAACTTAAATTTGTGAGATTAGCATTGTTTCAGTCTTTGATGTTTACCAAGAGTGTTTTGAATACTCTCATATTTTGTTGCAAATAAAACATTAACTTGTATTCACCAGTGTGTCGAATGATCTTGTTTTTAAAATCATATTTTTAATACCACTCAGTCAAAATGTGGCTCAGACCCTTAAAAAGCTATATTTTTAAACATCTGTCATCACAAATCTGATATCCTTTTTTCCATAGTAAATTCAAGAATATGGGCCATAATCTTGCACAGTTGCTGTCCTGTTTTCTTCCTGAGTCCTTCGTGTCACATCACAGTTCTTCTTCTCTTTGATTTTTCATGCTTGAGGGTTCTTACCCTGTAGCAGACTACATCACATATATTTTAAATAGTTTTCTAACGTTTCTAAAAGCAGGAAGATTTATTGCATTATTTTATTTTAGAATCTTAACTGAGGATTACTGGCTTGACTATAACATTATTCTGCATTTTTCTGAATTTAATTGTATTAAATTTGATTTTTGTAAATACTGTAAATACTGCAACCCTGTGTTTTTATGATTTCAGTAAGTTTTACTTTAATCCAAATATAAAATAATCACCTCTAATAGCCCTAATCCCAAATGACTATTGGAGAAATTATCAAAATGCAGAATATCAACATTAACATTTTCAAAAAGCATTCAGTTAATTAAAACATGTATACTTATTTTATACATTGTATGTCACATATGTAAAATCAACCTGTTTTGATATTTCACTGTTATAAAAATAAATGGTACTTACGTATTATCGTAACCACAGCTTTTCTGCATTGACAGCATTCTCAGCAACATGATGTTTCACATTAGAACGGAATGTTGCCGAGAATGCTGTCCGTGCAAAAAAGCTGTGTTTGCGATAAAACATTCATAGTCAACTAGTGTAGGGTTATTAAGTGTAGTATTGAAACTACTTTTTTTAAAAAAAAAATCCATGCAATTCCTTTTCCCGTTCAGCGGAATTGCATGGATTTTTAAAAAGTAGTATGGCAACCATAAGTTGTTTGGCTGTTATGCAACCGCACTTTACTAAGCTTTTGTCAGCTGACTGTGCTTCTTTTAGGAAAGGCATTAAAAAAACAGTACACAAGTGTAAAAGTTTTATATCCTTTTAATGAATTGTAAACATTAAATAACAGAAATAAAACGTCTCATAATGCAATTCTTCTGGTGGAAATTGAACTCCTATCGCAGTTACTAAAATTGATTCAAAGCAGTCCTTTTTGTTGGCTGTTTGTGCTTCATGCCAGATGAATTCAGCATTCCTGTTCAGCAGTGCGTTTTAAAGTTATTTTGATGTTGATGGTGAGTATTGGTCAGTGCACCATAACGCAACCAGACATTCTGAGCAGTAAATGTCTGTCAGCCCTTTTCAGAAACTTAGGCCATCATTTCTCCATTGCCTTCAGGAGAGTTGGGGTATAATTGATCGCTGCTCCGTATCGCAACCACAAAATTGTCAGCATTGACAGCATTCTTGGCAGCATGATGTTTCAGTTAAGAATGGAATGCTGTTAGTGCAGAAAAGCTGTGGTTGCGATAATACGTAAGTACCAAATAAACTGTTATATATGTTTATAAAATACTGGTCTGCAGCATACAATCACTTCCTACTGTAATTCATTGGAATATGTATTTCAGGCAAGATTATCGATTTGAGTGATCAGAAAGTTTTCTGAATGAGCAGTTAGCTATGAAAGTAAGGAAAGTACCTTGTAAAAGTAAGTACATAAACACAAATATAAGCAATAATCGAATCAAAGAATGAAAGGATTACAATGAACAAAAGCAAAGTACTTCATTATAGTGACGCACAATTTAAATGGGTGCAGTATTCAGGATGTCATGTGTTTATAGGGATAAGGATGTGCAGCGATTAGCATTGCCGCCTCACAGCAAGAGGTTCTCCGGTTCAATCCTCGGCTTGGGTGCCTTCTGGGCAGAGTCTGCATATCCTCCCTGTGGTCGCGTGGGTTTTCTCCAGGTGCTCTAGTTTTATCCCATATCCCAAAGACATGCTGTAGGTGGAGTGAATACTCTAAGTTGGCCCTAGGCATGAGTGCGTGCATGTGTGTGCCTTCCGTGGAAGGTTGGGCGCCGGGCTGGCAACTCAACACCATAAAACTCCACTGCCAATCATGAGCAGAAAGGTGATCTGCTGTGGCGACCCCTAACCAGGAAAAGACGAAAGAAGAAGATACGTTTCCTATAGGAGACACGGTTATTTGTTTTAAGAGCATAATCATAAGTCCTCCTTGTCTCTGTGGAGAAAGGAAGAACTTTTAAAATTATCTGTAGTCAAGAAGCTAGACACATTTGGTATCAGGTTATTGTTTCTGTTTACTGCAGTTGTCCATTCTTATATGCATCTATCATGATATGATCATTGGTCAATAATGCCCTCTCTTTCCATGAGTACAGGATGTGTTCCAATCATTTTATTTTTTGAACTGTTTCCAATTGCTTGATGTTTCTCACTCTGAAATTTGTGGGCAAAAAATAATTAGGTATGATTATACCTTAAAAATGCAGAGGTTCATGTCATCTCACCAAGGAAAATTTCAGCAAGCGACAATATCACCAAACTGAATTGTTTAAAATAATTTTTAATGAGTCTCAAATACGTTTTTTTTTCATTATGGGGAGATACCCCTATGTCCTCCCGAACTTATATTTACCAACTGCAAAGTGAAACAATAGTGGGGAAAACAGCAAGTCCATTAGCAGTAAACACTGTTTTCATTCAGATTAGTTAACAGAATTGGCATTAGCTGAAATAGACACCAGCCAACTGCCCTGTTTCCCAGTACTGGTAGTAGCTCCTGCCTGTACTCTCTGAATACCTACTTACTTGTAAAAGTCTTCCATTCTCACAGCCACACCCAGGCATTGGTGCCACAGGGGCTGTACCATGTGACATGCTCATCATTTTCTGAATGAGTAGCAGTGTACAAGAAAGAAGTGGCAGGCAGAGCATAGCTGCATTAACCCAATGCTCATTCCTTTCCCTTCCTTGCGTTACTTGTTCAATATGAATGTAAACTATCAACCAACATTAGCTGAAAGACTCTACCTTTGTAAACTGCTGGAGGATAAGCTGATGCTATAAGTTTGACTATTTGGTCATCTGCATGTGTGCCCCTACTACATGGACTAAAGCATCTTTCCTTTCATTCACATGAGTGGTACTTCTAATTTCTGGAACTACAACAAAAATATTGCTTGCATGCTGGTGTAGAACTGGTACAAGAAGATATATGAAGCAATAGAAATGCCAAAAGTGACTTCGCTGTTCAGAGCTGTGGGGGCTCTCTCAGCCTTCCATTCAAAGAATGAAAGCCTGCTTTGAAGTATTCTCTTGTTTCTGCCAACAGACCTGAAGGACTGTGGGAAAGAAGTCAATTAAAGTACTTGCGGACCTCAAACACAGGGTGTAATATAAAATCAGCTTCATCCAGAAAAGCCACACAGAAAGTGATATCTGAAAATTGATTAGCTTCTAGTAGAGCCATTTCAGTCCTAAAACAAATCAACACAGTGTAGCTCTTCAAGTTTCATTCTTGTAGTATGAAAGTTATTTAATATGTTACTGAGCTTAGAAAATCAATTAAGATCAGTAATTATGGAAAAACTTTGTAAAACATGTTGCAAGATATACTCTTCTGTGATGTAAATAATGCTGAATAATAAAAGTCCTAAATTTTGAAAAAAAAAAAAAAAAAGAAATAACGCAAGTGTAATATGAAGCAATGGCAGTATAACAGATTTTTGTCTACATGTCACAGAAGTTCCTGTGAAAAAGCAAATATGTAGAGATCCGATATAACCAGATAGACATGATTTAATTGTTTATTCATTTAACTGGTTAAGTTTATTGGTCTGTCCTGGACAATTTTTGCCATGATCCCAGACCACAACAGTAGAGACAAATTTAAACTAGCCACTCAACCAAAATTTTTTTGAGAGATGAGAAAAAAAAACAAAGAACCCCGAGAAGACATGCAGAATCCAAACTGATATTGAACAAGTGTTAACAATGAATGCTGATTATCAGAGTTATACATTAGCAATTTTAACCAATGAGACACTAAAATGGTCAAAGAATTTGCTGAAGGAGCAAAATATATTTAAAACATGTAAAAGATGTGCTGGAAACCATCAGCAGCAGTGACAGAACATTTAAAAATGAAAATGTTATGACTGTGGATGGTTTAGTTGTGCTGGGAAAATCTATAGTTTTAGGTCTCAGCAGTTTGGTGTACAATAAGAAAGTCTGCAGAAAGGAAAATACAGCTTTCAAGGAGTAGCTTTAATAAACTTTTGCAATAATACCCAGATTCAAAAGTTAAAAACTAAGCAGCTCTACCCTAGAAACCATTTGCACACCATATGCAAGGAATACAGAATAAAATTGTGGTTAGACATACAGAGACCAGTAATATGATGTATTTATTGCAAAACCAAGAGGGAACTGATATTCCAGAAGGGCTTTCTCAAATATGAACAGTCACAGTGAGAACTTAACTTGTAAATGTTTTCATCTCACAAGTCCATGCTTACACTTATCAAGGGTACCAGAACTTGTCAGAGATTTGGGATGCTTAGCTAGACTTAAAAGTACCTAGTGGTCTATGAACCTATAATCTCTATGAGATGAACTTAATTTTTACTGTAATTTTACTGTGAAAAGATACAAACTGCCAGAATTTGCAGAAAGTATGACTAGTTTGAAAACACATACAGGCCACATTGTGCAGATCCTGGGAGCTGCCAAAGTGACAGCTGTATCCAAGAACCAAGAGATGAAATTGTATTTGTGCTGTCACATTTAGGCCTAGTTCAACTTTGTTGGGGCAATGCTTGCTAAAGGAAATGAGTAAAGATATTCTATTAAGTAGCTGTCTCTGACCAAGAAAAAGCATTTCGTTAATATTTTGCAAACAGACATGTAGGTATCTAAAAAAGCTGAGCACATCAAAATGAAATGTGGTAAAACTCATGTCCATAGTAATGTATTTCTATTCTTTTTTTCAAACCAAGTCAATTTTCATTGCTTTAAAATGAATATAGGAATAGAAGGAAGCTTTAGAATATATGAATAGAATGGACATTAATGACTATAGTAATGGTTCAGCCTTCCAGGCTGATGTAAATAAAAAGAGACGGCAAAGGGGTGGGCACTCCTTTAATCAAAAAATTAATCCAAGACAATGCAAAGTGCCTTTTGCTTCCTCTGAGGCTATGAGCTTGTCAGGTGAAGATATGGCTTATCCCCCTTTGCCATGGGCTCAACAACCTTCATAGTGTGACTAAAATTTTCGTGAAGGACAAGAAAGGGATGATAAACCACAGAAAAGACAGCATGCAGAGCAAACGAGAGAGTGGCAGTTTCAAGAACATGATAAGATACACTGTGGGAAACTCCTAGGTTCTGGCTGGTGTGATTCTTAATCTGGAAATAAATATATCACTGATTGATAAGTATATTTCTTGGCATTTTAACCTTTCAGAGTTCTGCATGGTCTTAATTTTGCCTGACTGAATTATTGTTTGCCTGACTGAATTATTTTATACATTTTCTGGCATTGTTTTATGTTTCTCATCTGTCCTGAAACTTATTCCCCCCCACCCTATTCTTGTAGAGTTGCTATAGTTGGTGGCTTTGCAGTTGCCTGCCCCTATTGTAAATTTGATCTGGGACACCCCTCCCAGTCTGGTGTTCACTCTACTTAATACGGAGAGAACATCTGAGAAGGCCAACCCACTTAGGTTCTTAACCTTTGCGCCTCCTTCCTCTCCCCTTGCACTTTACTGAAAAAAAAAAATACAAAAAGAAAAAAAATGCAGTTAATTTTGCTTTTGCCTCTTCTTAAAGTACTCAATTGTATTTATTCTGCTGCATTTATTACTGCTTGGTAGTAGCCTCATTAAATTGTAACTGCTTAGTTGAAGCACTTGGGCTTCAGACCAGTTGTTTTACATTAAGAAGGTTTGTAGTCTGCACTGTTGTGGCAGGACAAGTAGCTTGCATTCTTCTAAGTTGGGAGTTGCTGATTGAAGGCTTAGTGTCTGTTATTCTAAGAGTGTATTAGTTCTGGTTTAAGCACTTGGGCTTCGGGCCAGTTATTTTACATTAAGAAGGTGTGGTCTGCACTCTTGTGGGAGTAGAGGGTCGATACTGCCCTTCTGAGCTGGGAGTTTCTGGTTAAAGGCTGCTTGTTTTCGCTTATCTGAACTGTTTCTTTCTGAAATTGATACGCCTTGTTTGCTGTTGCATAGACTAAATTCAGACCTGCTGAATCTAGCTTTGTTTGCATAACTTGAGCACTAATCCAGCCCATCTTTTTCTGGAGAAGGTTCCCCTGCACCCTAGTAGCAAGAGTGTGCAGTTAGAACTTGTCTGATCGAAGACTGTTGGGACGGGGCTCAGGTTTTATCTTTTTATTGGTTAATTTGTTTAAATCAGTTTGCTCATTTGCTACTGTTATATTAAAAAAAAATACACTTTATGCATCACCGCTTAGCTAGGGTTATTCCTGGTGCCATAATGTCTGCTCTTAAAATTTCCCCTTACAACTAGCCAGTTTTTTTAGTTTTAGCACTCAAATCTGTTTCTTTGAGATTAGCACTTGCTCAGAACTCGTAAGCACTAAATAAGCTACAAATTACTACAGCACTCAACTTTCCTCACTTGTCTAGAGGAAAACAGTTTTTAGTAAATAATAAATAAGCACCTATCAAGGCATATCTAAGGGTCAGCTCCTGGTGTTTCCTCCTGTCTACCTGATGAATCTGGGCATCTTGGGGCAAAACAGCAATTGCCTCTTGTACACAGACAACCCTCTCCTCCTACCACCCAACAATACAACCTGTGGGAGATGCACTTATATAGCCAAACTGGAAGCAAAGCTCTCTTCACCCAAGAGTGGACTAGATAGTCAAGAGGAGAAGGTAAACACTTGCACCACACCACACTCATCACATAGTCCCTCAAAACCTACACCACCAAAGCACACACATAGAAACACAAAACACACACCTGCATTCACAAAGGCTCTCAATAAAAATCTGCTCAAGCAACAGATCTTACAAGCAGAAACGCATGCAAACTCCACTCCCCCAACACAACTCACATGACACATAGCCCACAAACTCAGTGCGCCACTCAACCACAGCCCATAAGGCATAAGAACATACCCAACACTTTAGTCATAGGTGACTCTATAGTCAGGCACACTGATGGTCCACCCAGCAGGCTAAACAAGGACAAAGTTACTGTCAGCTGCCTGTTGGGTGCCAGGATCTGCCACATAATGCACACTCTCAGGTCACTCCACAGCAAGTACAAATATGACTCTGTCATTGTCCAAGTTGGTGTGAATGACCTGAGATGTACCTCCCTGGACTATATAAAAAGAGACACAGAGGATATTTCTGATCTTGTAGCCCAGGCAGGTATGACCCAGCCCTGAGTAGCATCCTGCCATCACCCAGAATGATACCACAGTACAAGGACAAAATGATTAACTTCAACAATTGGCTAAGCTTTTGGTGTCATTTTAAGGGGATCCAGTATCTGTCTGCCTGGGATGACATGATCGACAGACCACGATGCTTTGCCAGAGATGCCCTGCACCTGTCGTACTTGGGATTCTGGATACTGGCTAAGGCTCTTGCCACCCCTATAGTGCCTTTTTTAGGCAAGGTTCAAATGACAAATTCACCACCATAACAGGTAAAAGCAAGCAACATCCGAGGGTAATGCTACTCAATGCTAGATGTCTAAACCTCAAAATGCATTCACTTGAGGCACTCCTTAAAATGGAGAACATCGACATCTGTGCAGTGACAGAGACCTGTTTCAAGGCTTCAGAGAGCACCCCTGCATTACCAGGCTACAATTCATACCACACCTTTCGGCCACCTAACCTGAACCGAAACACTAAAGGTGGAGGCTTGTCCATATTCATTAAGGATATCCACACCTCCAGGCTAGTTGCTCAGCATAAAGCATCTGAGATTATCCAAGTGCAACTAACTCTGGGCAAGACCGCAATCCAAATTGTAACTTGCTACAGATCCCCCACCATGTCCCAGGATTCCCACTCCTCATTTCTTGATACAGTGGAACATATTAGGGTACAATCCAACACCCTAATAATGGGCGATTTCAGCTACCCCAACATTAACTGGGAAAACTACTCATGTACCAACTCTTTTGCTCAATGTTTTCTGAAATTCATAAATTCAAACACCTTGGATCAACTTATCCACACCCCCACCAAGGGCAGCAATATCCTAAACCTTGTCATTACAGACATGGGCGATTGGTGTTCAACACCAGAGGTCAATTCCTCATTGGTCAGATCTGACCGCAAGCTAATCAGCCTAGATATCCACATCCCGCCCCCGCCCTCCATTAGGACCACCGTAAAAAATTTCTCCAAAGTCAACTTCACGTTTCTTAAGACAGAAATGGCAAACCTCACAACACCCAAGAAGACTGATAACAGAGGTATGACTGCTGAATCCTACAAAAATGTACTTTATAAGCGCTTACACGAGTGCATGGATCATGCTATCCCAAACACTACAACAGAAGAAAGAAACTGTTGCAAAAAGAGTAAAATCCCATGACTGGAAGAACTCCCTGGTCAGCCTCAGTAAGAAGCTGAGATCCCTCATAAAATCCTCCAAAGTTAGTTATGAAAATAAAATTGCCACTGATTCTAAAGACAACCACAAAGCATTCTATAGCTATGTCAAGAATCTCAATAACCACACTCAGATCTGCTCTGAGTTACAGCACAATGGCACTCAATATACAGAACCAACTGATACTGCCAATATCCTGGTAGATAGGTTCAGTGCTAACTTTACTCCCCTCTCACCCCCTAAAGGGCCCATCTCTATACCAGAAGAATGCAAAGTTCCTGTAATCATGCCTGCACAGGTAAAAACCACACTCTCCAAAGCCAAGAACACAGCATCCATGGGACCTGACAAAAACTCAGGCTGCGTTCTACATGAAATACAGAATGAACTGGCACCCCACCTAAACACCATGTTCAATCATAGCCTCACCTCAGGCTTTGTGACCAATGAATGGCACACAGCGGTGGTTATCCCACTCCACAAAGGGGGAGCCAGGGGGAGCCACCACAGACTCTGGGAACTACCACCCCATTAGCCTAATGAGCCTGGTCTGCAAGGCCGTGGAACGTATTATCATCGAACTTATAAACAAGGACATTGGTAATCTCCAAACTCTGGACCATACCCAGTTCGGGTTTGTAAAAGGCAGATCATGTCTCCTAAACCTAACTGACTTCTTTGAAGCAGTCACCAAAGCCGTAGATGAGGGTAAGGTGGTTCATACAGCCTATCTAGATCTCGCCAATACTTTTGACACCATCCCCCACTCTGGAATTATAGATAAACTCACTAAACTAGTTTTAAATCCCTATTTCACAAGATGGTTTGCCAACTGGCTCACTGCCAGAACCCACACTGTGAAAGTAGCAGACTCCAAATCCAATTTCAGACCAGTGACAAGTGGAGAACCACAGGGTTCAGTCCTGGGTCCTCTCCTGTTTGGTATCTACTTTTCTGAAGTACAGGCTGACACAGAAGGTCATTGGTTAATGAAGTTTGCAGATGACTGCAAACTAGGAGCCATAATTGAAACTCCTAACGATGTGGACATCCTACAAAAGGGCCTCACTGAGGCAGATGCCTGGTGTCAAAGCCATGGCCTCAAGCTCAATGTCAAAAAGTGCATTGTCATCCCCTTTGGTAAAAACTCTGTACCAATGAGCTACCACACAGGTGGTAGTCTACTTAACACAGAAAGTGTGATAAGAGACCTTGGGACACAGGTGGACAGTAGTCTCTCCTTTGATAATCACATTGCCACACTAGTCAGGAAATTCTTCTATGTGGCACACCTCATCACAAAAGGTTTCTCATCCAGGAAAAAAGATGTCATTGTTCCCCTCTACTTGTCACTCATTAGACCTATTATAGAGTACAACTCCCCTTTTGGTATGTACCTCACAAGATATCCACAAAAACTGGAAAGGCCGCAGAAATACCTCACAAAGAGGATTACCAGCCTCAAACAGATGCCCTACCCAAACCGTCTCAAAATCTCCAGCTTTACTCTGTCACATATCACCTACTGAAAGGCAATCTCTGCCTAACATACAAAGCTATGTCAAACCCAGAGCTGTTGGACATGCCCCACTTAAAGAAATCCCAATCCCTCCGAGCTACACGCTCTAGGGACCTAAACGTTGTCACCACAATAAACAGAACATAACGGAGGGATAGATTCCTGTCCCAGAGATGTCCCATACTCTGGAACAAACTACCTATCTATATCAAACAAAGCTCCTCATTAGCACTCTTCAAGAAAACTCTTGATGATTGGATGGGACATAGAAAATTCACCCCGGGGATCACCTCTGTGGCTCTGCTCGACAGGGGCACAGGAAAATAATTTTCTTTGGTGGTGAAATCCTTTGGTACCTTTTTGCCTAGGCTTGTATAGGCCCAAGGGCCGATAGCCTAGTACCTACCTATGAACCTATGAAGTGAAGAAAATGGTACTGACATTCATACTTCTGTTCCTGTTTCTCAAAGTAATTTTGATAATTTTTCTGCTGGCATGGTTTTGAATTTATCTGGGCTGAACCTGACTGATACTGAATATTCTGTCTTAAATTATGGACTGAAGTTTGTACCTACTGTTTTACCAGTGTTACAAGATTAAAATAGATATTTTCTGTTTTGTTAGAAAGTTGCATCTATTTTGATTTTTCTCATTGTAATGTGGAATCTCAACCAGAAGGGGGCATGTTAGAGTGCAATTTTGATAACATTTCTGGATGAAAGCAATGAAATGTTTTTTTCTTGTGATTCTTCTTTGGAAGATAATTCAGTGAGTGCATACTCTTTATTGAATACTGATGGTATTTTATATAAAAGTGACTTTATTCCATCATTCATGCATGAAAGTATAATCAATTTCTCAGCTGTGTTGAATTATGCAACAGAAAAAACTTTTAAGGATTTTGAAAAAAAAAATATTAAGTGAAATATAACTTATCTAAATGTGAATAGTTGGCTTTGAAGAGCTTAAGCCAATGGTATGAGTTAGTAATTAAGCCACAAGACAAGGGGAATAAGATTGTGGTAATGCATTATCTGCAGTATGAAAAATGTGCTATGAACATCTAAATGATACTGACACACATAAGGTTGTAAATGTGTCTGAATATAATCAAGCAAAGGCTAGTTTTACTGAGTTAATACAAAAGGGATATAGACTGAGTTATCTGTATAAAGTGGATGTTGAAAAGAAATTTTCTATTACTGGATGTACACTGGCAAAATTTTACTTGCACAAGAACCTGTTTCCACCTCCACGGAGGCCCATAATTTCAGCCAGCAACAATTTTTGAATAACATGGGCTTGTTATTGCATCATTAGTTACTACCTTATGTAGAAAGATTAGACTCTTATATATGTGACAGTTCTGATTTTTTGGAAAAGATAAAAATAATAAATTGGTCAACAGGGAAATTCTGGATAGTGATGGATGTTTGTAGCCTTTACACTAATATACATCATGAATGGGGTATGAAGGCCTTGAGATATTTCTTGTCCCTTGTCTAATTTTTTGTTAGTAATGGTTTTGTTTTCTTTAACTAATAATTGTTTTCAGTTTAATGGTAGAATTTACAGGCAAGTGAAAGACACAGCCATGGGGGTATCTTTTGCCCCCATGTATGCCAAACTTGTTTATGGGTTTTTTTGAGTTACAATTTCTTCATTGTATTGGGTTTTATAAAAACATGTTGTCTGATATTATAAATACATTGATGATTTAATATTTTTATATGATGGAGAGATGTCAAGGTTAATGATTTTTAGGTGATTTACATAATAATCAGTTTGATTTATATTTTGATGGAGTACAAAGAGGTAGTAATGTCATCTTTTTAGATCTAGAACTGGAAGGTGTTGTAAATGCAGGGGTGAAAACTAGAATACATGGGAAATTTGAGGTTGGCAACTACTTTTTGCATGGTGGGAGCTGTCCCCCCCCCCCCACCACCACCACTTGATGAGATCTTTACCTTATGGAGAATAACTCCATATAAAAAGACTTTGTAATGAACACATGGTTCTTGAGGTTGAGCTTAAAAAGATGTGATCAATTTAAACAACAGGGCTATGATAGATCTTGTATTCAAGATGCATATTATAAAGCATCCACTAATCAGCTAGCCTAGGATGATAGACATGGTATGGCCAGAAATAATAAGTGGTATAGTAACATTAGAGGCGGACTTGGAAATAAAGAAAATCAAACTATGTATTTTGTTATAGACTATACTATTTTTGCTGATATTTTTTCTAATACTGTGAAATATTATTGGGATAGTTTTTATTTTAAGATAAGAGTTTAGTTGGGTTGCTCCATGATAAATTATATTTTTCTTATAAGAGGAGCCATAATGTGAAAGACATGTTGGTTCATAGTTATTATACCACACCGGTTCTATATAGCAACCTGGGTGTGGGAGAAGTTGATACCATTCCTTGTAAGCATTGTTCTTTCTGTACACATGTAGTTCAATTTTTTGACAGAATTAATGATGTGATTTATACACCTAAGGAGTTGTATAGTTGTAGTACAGAAGGGGTAGTATATGCCCTAAAGTACCCATGTAATCCTTTTTACTTAGAAGAAACAAAAAGAGCATTTAGAACCAGGCTTTTAGAACATATGATGGATATAAGAAACCAAAGGGTGGAAAATTCAGTTGCCATGCACTTTTCTTTGTGCCATAATGGGAATGAAAAACTCCTTTACCATGTTAGAAAAGATAAACATTTTTATAGACAGTGATTTAAAACAGAAGCTAGTTTTTTATTTTGAAATATGGTACTCTGACCCCCTAATGGCCTAAATTTAGAATGCAACTGGAAAGTGTTTTTAAAAAGTATAGGGTTCTTGAACTAAATTGCTTTATTTTAATTTATTTTTTTTATTTAATTGTTTTTTGGTTATTTTTATTGGTGGGCTTTTTCATGCAGTGATGTATTTAATTGTTTGCTGGTGTTATGCTTTTTGACTCTTGAAAGGCCTTTTTGTCCAAGGCACTGGAGCTTGTATTGGTTTTTGTACATTTCATATTAAAGTTTGGGTTTCTTTCACTGGCCTTGGTCGTTATTGTGAAAAGAAGGAAGCTGTCTCTTACCAGAAAAAAAAAAACATAAAATAAAATAATTTAGCCTGTAGAGGTTTCTTGAGGGGCCACACCCTCTACAGTGGTCTTTTAAATAAATGGTCCTGTTATAACTGTAGTGATCACAAGTTTATAGTGAACAAAATATCAGTTTCAGAAGAGTACACAGTTATTAAGGAGCACTATCTAAGTCGGTTAGAAGACTATTATGTGACAATAACCACTCAGAAGGATTTAAGATATACCAATTTGCCATTTGCAATGGCCCACACTGCCTAGAATATTTCAGAGAGCAATGGAAAGTATATTGTAAAATGGAAATCTTACATCTTCCTAATTAAGGGTCAAAGCATATTTTTTTGACCCATAACTTGGAGAGCACAAAGTGTCAAGTTATTGTGACACTGATCGTGCATGCCAGCAATATCTTGGAACAGCAAAAACAACAATTATAATGCAAATAATTGTGCTGGCATTCATATTTTTGTGATTTGTATTTTTGGCATTGAAATGTAATTGGAATGCCTAAATGTTGTGTTTTATTGTTCAGTATACTACAAGTTAGGATTGTGTCATGCAACCAAGCTGTTTCTGCATTATTTGATTTATTATTTTATTGTTTTATCTTTGTCATGCTTTTCTGTCATACTTTATCCTTCAGCTACTGCCATTTATTATTGTTCTATTATTAGAATTGTCGGTAAATCAAAATATTTCATGTAAATGTATTGCGATTTTGATAGTACTGTCTGCTTTTGTGCAAGCTTGCAGCATAAAACACCTGGATCAGTCCATTTAGCCAGTCATCAAACAAATACTCCAATAAAAAATACAATAAATTACAGCTGAGATCGTTGCTAACCACTGGTCATACACACTAGAGTGCGTACAGGTTGTAGTTCACTTATTTTCCTCATATCTGTCCTGGATCTCTTGGCTAACATATATGTGCAATAGATAAACGTGAGATTAGATTGTCACATTGAAATGCTGCAGTGTTTCCACTTTATAAATGAATTTTGTAAGTTTTAGAATGTTGCATTTCATTAGCTGTTTAATATTAAGGATTACTGAAATATTAGACACACATTTACAGAGACTACATTGTAGAACCACATTTTATTTTATCTGTTACAGTTCGTTAACTGGCTTAGTTCAACAGAGTACAGCCCTCTTACAAGGAAGAAATCAAAAACTAAAATAGGAGTCACTACATATATATATATATATATATATATATATATATATATATATATATATATATATATATATATATATATATATAGTTACTATCTGAAAGAGCAAACACTCATATGATCACACACTTTTACCTGGTGTAAAAAAATGTGAATGCTCATATAAGCAAATGTTCATTCAAATGTGTTTTTGCCAGCAGCCTTTTGTATTGGATTGTAGTGCAGAGGGTTAAGAGAATTTGCCCTTAGCCCACTGATGTGCGATCTTGGAGTTAGTACATATTAAAAGCCTGTATTGCACTTTGTTAACTGTATTTATTTGAATGGCTGGTTCATTTTTGCAGATTGTGTCTGCATTTTTTTTCTTCACTTTGAAATTCTGTACTACTGTCTTGTATAGCATAGGATAAATTCATACTTGCTGAATCTAGACTGTTTGGTATCACTGTAATCTAAACCAGCCATCTTCCCTGCACCCTTGTGGCAGAAATGTGTAGTGCAGGTTCCATCTGAGTTGGGGATTGCTGGAGAAAGGTACAGGACTTTTTCATTGGTATTTTGTCTTAAAACTACTGAATTTCACCTATATGTAAGCCTTACGTTTGCATGTAACTGTGCTTTGCACAATGGTGATTAGTGCTGCCCTGTGTAGACGCAAATGTCTGGAAATTTAATTTTTCCCTAGACATCTGTCAGTAGAAACTCCCAAGTTGCCTGTTGCTCTGCAGGCAACTCAAGTGCACACTGAGCAACACTAACAGCTCTACACTCTAAACCATCAACAGAATAAGCCCCTCTGTTATTCCTACATCACAGACTGACCTAACTGACCCACTACTATGCTATAAACCTACCATTATGGATGGTCACTTTCCCACCATTTCTTCAGCCAGCCTGATTTACTTGGGCATCTTGAGGCAATGTAGTAATTGCCCAATGTATAGTGACAATCACTTAGTCATGAAACAAATAAATACCATATGTGAGAGATGTAATTACACTATCAGTTTGAAAACAATCCTCTCATGTAACAAAAAACAAGACATCAAACTGGTTGTCAGCTCACACACTTTATCTCTCACACAAGTTCAGGACATAACACATCAATCTACATACACAAAGGTACTCACTAGAAGCCTACCAAAAGATCAGAGACCTGCCAAGTGCAAATTATCTGCAAAAAGCTCAACATGTATAGAAACCTCTGCATTTAACAACAGCCATATCAATGTCTCACCAAATAACCTCCTATGGGAAAACACCTGAAAACCTAATTCTTGATCATAGGAGACTCCATAGTGAGACACAAAGATGTCCCCCTCACCAGCCGGACAAGGAGTTGGTCACTGTCGGCTGCCCACCAGGTGTCAGGATCCATCAGATCACACATGCACTCAGGTCATTCAACAAGTACCATTATGACTCTGTCATAATCCATGTTGGGGTGAATAACTTGAGACATACCTCCCTGGATTATATGAAAACAGACATGACTGAACTCTCAGATTATGTGTCCCAGGCAGGTATGATCCTAACCTTAAGCAGCATTCTACCTTCACCCATGTCGCCAAAATATAAACAAAAAATGATTGACTTCAACAACTGGCTTAGCTTTTATGTCATTCCAGGAGGATCCAGTATTTGTCAGCCTGGGAAGACATGGTTGACAGGCCACCCTGCTTTGCCAGAGATGGTCTGCACCTGCCTCCCCTAGGCTTTCAGATACTGGCTACGGTGCTTGCCTCCCCATAGTGCCTTCTTAGCCAATGTCAAAATGACAACATAGCAAAATCCACTTGCGAGACACTCAAGATTCTGCTATTTAATTTTAGGAGTCTAAACACAAAACTGCACTCCCTGGAAGCACTCCTCACCTTGGAATATCCTGATGTCTGTGTAGTCACTGAAACATGGTTCAAGGCCACAGAAAGCACCCCATTTGTGCAAGGCTATAATATCTTTCAGATGTTCAGACCTCAAAATGAGAGTGAAAGAATCAAAGGTAAAGGGGTATCCATCTACCTAAAAGCCAAGTACACCTCCAAATTGGTCAAACAGTATGGCTCTGTCAAACTACTCCATGCCCAATTACCTATAGGCAAAATACCCTACCACATTATAGCTAGCAATAAGTCCTTCTCCATGAACCAAGAAAAGCATAATACCTACCTGGTTTACTGCAGTTACTCACCATACAGCCTAACACCTTAGTCATGGAAGATTTCAATTATCCCTCCATTGACTGGATAACATACACAAGCTCAAACATGCTCGCTCAGAGGTTGCTGGGGTTTGTCAATACAAGTGCTCTGGAACAGATAGTCTGCAACCCCAAAAGAGCTCCTATATCCTTGACATGGTACTCACCAACATGGGTGGTCACTCCATTGATCCCAGTGTGATGTCTTCTCTGGTAAGGTCAGGCCATAATTCAGTCTCATTTGAATAACTGTTGGGGCCCCCACACCCCCAAAGGTGCACAAAAACTAAGGAACCTCTCCAAAGCAAACTACAATCTACTAAGTGATGGTATATAAAGTTGTATACCCCCTGCAATCACAGGCAATAATGACTCCTCTGCAGAGATGTACACAAATGCCCTGTATAATCATCTTAGCAACTGTATACACTCGACTGTACCTGGGCAGATTAAAACCAGGCCCTCCCACCATGGTGGTTATCTAGTATAAATAGATTGTATAACAGAAGGAAGAAATGATGTCCAAGAACAAAAGGCAACTACCTCTGTAGAGGAAGAATTCCCTCCACAGATTGAACAAGCAAATCAGAAGTCTTGTAAAGTCCTCTAAAGCTAATTCTGAAGGTAAAATAGCATCCCTTGCCAAGGACAGTTATAAGGCATTCTTTAACTATGTCCAAAATCTAAAAGGGAGTGCATGGCTATGTGCCAAAATGATAGTACATTGTACCCTCACACTATACCAGAGGAAATTGTCAATCTGCTAGCTGACAGATTTGGTGCAAACGTCGTCCCCCTATTCACACCAGCCATACCCCAAACCATGCCTGACATCAGTTCTCTACCTAGTATCTCTAGATATAAGTCATATCTGTACTCTCCAAGGCCAAAAACT
Organism: Protopterus annectens; assembly: GCF_019279795.1. Taxonomy (NCBI): domain Eukaryota; kingdom Metazoa; phylum Chordata; order Ceratodontiformes; family Protopteridae; genus Protopterus; species Protopterus annectens. The sequence goes on from NC_056737.1 coordinate 288,017,985, forward strand.
CAGCCTCAATGGGACCAGATAACATTCCAATCTAAAACAGGACTTAGCTGACCAACTTACTGTTCGCTTTAACCATATCCTGAGAACTGGCTTTGTACTTGCAGAATGGATAACAGCAACAGTAATCCCTTGCACATGGGGGGCCATCAACTGAGCTTAGGAACTATAGACCCATAAGTCTAACCAGCCTCATCTGCAAGATCATGGAAAGGATCATCATGGACCTTATCAACAAGGACATAGGGGGCCTTCAAACTCTAGACACAACCCAGTTTGGCTTTGTTAGGGGTAGATCACACTTACTGAACCTTGTAGACTTCTTCAAGAAAGTCACCAAAGCCCTGGATGAAGGTTAGATAGTGCATACCACCTATCTGGACCTAGCCAAAGCCTTTGACACAATCCCCTATTTGGGTATCATTGAAAAACTCTTCCAGCTAGGTGTTACAATTTACAGCACTAGATAGGTAGCTAATTGACTCACCAACAAAACACATACTGTCAAAGTTGGTGACTCTGCCTCTACCAGTAGACCTGACACAAGTGGTTTACCGCAAAGATCTGTATTGGCCCCTTTACTATTTGGAATCTATTTCTCAGAAGTCCAGGCTAAAATAGACAGAGTCTGGCTTATTTTTGCAATCATTGAGGCCCCCAAAGATGGTAGCATAATTCAGGAGGGGGTAACACAAACAAATGACTGGTGCCAAAGTCATGGTCTAAAACATAAATGCAAAAATGTGCACTATTATCCCATTTGGCAAAGCAGAATTCCACACTAATTATAATATTGACAGCACCCCTCTAAGTTCAAACCCAGTGGTGTGAGATCTGGGAACACAGGTCAAAAGCAAGCTGAACTTTGACCACCAGGTATCCACAGTGGTAAGGAAAGCCTTCTACAGTGCGCATCTCATAAGTAAAGACATCACATCCAGGTCTAAGGATATTATAACCCCACTTTACTCAACCCTAATCAGACCATTAATAGAGTACAATACTCCCTTCTGCATGTATCCCACTAGACACTTGCAGCAATTGGAGAGACCACAGAGGTTTCTCACTAAGAAGATACAGGGCCTCCAAACCATGGCCTATGTGGATAGACTAAAATCCCTGGCACTGTACTCTGTAGCATATTGGCTACTGAGAGGCGACTTGTGTCTGGCCTATAGGGCAGTCTCTGACCCTGACCTGATGGAAATGCTGTACATCCACAAACCAAATGGCATTAGAGTCACTCGCTCTAGGGATCTTAACCTTGCCAGTGACATTAACAGAACATGCTGGAGACATAGGTATGTCTCCAAGACATATCTCTCGACTGTACAGATTTCTGCAGAATGTCCATATTTGTGCCTTAAACTTTTGGTCTGTTTCTCATAAAATTGTGGTTTTCTGACAAATCATTGAGGGTTGAAGTCAGACAATGACAGTCATTTAAGTTTCAGACTACATTCCCTTCAGAAAATTCAGGCTAATGCAAAACCTGTTTTTTTATCTACCTTCTACATTTGTAACAGCACTATTTAAAAAGTGTCCCTATTTTTTGCCTTTGTCCCCCCCATTATTTATGGCTTTGCCCAGATTTCTTGCTCTAAGAGGTTGAGAGGTATGCCCAGAGATTGCCGCTGCTCTGGAATAAACTTCCAATTCATGAGAAGCAGAAATCCTCAATGACCGTAAATGGATGGGTGACTCCAAATTTACCCCAAACCTCATGGACAGGGGTAGTCGGCGATGATCTGTAAACTAGTCTAGTCCAGATACAGATTTGCTGTATCCAGGACTGTTGGTAAGCTTCTGAGCCCCCAAGCCTTTCTGTGTTGGAGGGAAGCCTTCTAGCTTGCCAGTGGGAGTGGTAAGCATCAGGTAGCCTATCTACCACAACAGGAGTGGTTTCTGTCCCAGAAATTGTAGTTTATTGGCTGTTTGGGCAGTTTTTCATCTCTTTCAACTTTCTGGTTTAAAAGCCCACATTTGTGGTTGTTTCCTGCATTTCCTGTAACTAGTTTAGTCCAGATACAAATTTGTTGAATCCAGGACTGTTTGTAAGCTTTTGAGCCCCCAAGCCTTTCTGTGTTGGAGGGAAGCCTTCTAGCTTACCCGTGCTAGTGGTAAGCATTAGGTAGCCTATCTACCACAAGAAGAGTGGTTTCTGGCCCAAAAATTTAGTTTATTGGCCATTTGGGCAGTTTTCCCAACTCTTTCAAATTTCTGGTTTATAAGCTTGCAATTGCACTTGTTTCCCACCTTTCCTGTAACTAGTCTACTCCAGATACAGATTTGTTGTATCAAGGACTGTTTGTAACCTTCTGAGCCCCCCAAGCCTTTCTGTGTTGGAGAAAGGCATTCTAGCTTATCAGTGGGAGTGGTAAGCACTAGGTAGCCTATTTACTACAAGAGGAGTGGTTTCTGGCCCAGAAATTGTAGTTTATTGGCCGTTTGGGTAGTTTTATTCCACCTCTTTCAATTTTCAGGTTTAAAAGCCCACATCTGTGCTTGTTTCCAGATTTGCTGTATCCAGGACTGTTTGTAAGCTTCTGAGCGGTGCCAAAGTCTGCTCTTCAATTTTTCCCTTAGATCTGCTAGTTCTCTCCTCTCCTGCATTTTACTAGCTTATTAGTTTAGCACTCTACCAAACTTCTTATAGCAATTATTGTAGCAAACAAAAGTGTTACCAGCACTAAACATTCTACAAGGAAATAGCTTGAGTACGTATTATTAATGCCCAATCCTCCAGGCATGCCTAAAGGTCAGTTCCCTGTGCTTTCTACTATTAACCTGGTGAACTTGGGCGCTAGGATCCGCCACATAACACAAGCACTCAGGTCACACCAAGGCAAGTACAAATATGACTCAGTCATTGTCCATGCTGGTGTGAATGACCTGAGACGTACCTCCCTGGACTACATGAAAAGAGACATAGAGGAGCTCTCTGAGCATGTAGCCCAGGCCGGTATGACCCTGTAGCATCTTACCCTCACCAAGAATGATGCCACAATATGAAGACAAGATGATCAATTTCAACAATTGGCTTAAGTGTTGGTGTCATTCAAAGGGGATCCAATGCCTGTCAGCCTGGGATGACATGCTCGACAAGCCACGATGCTTCGCTAGGGGCGGCTTGCACCTGTCACCCTGGGCTTTGGATATTGGCAAAGGCTCTTGTTACCCCATAGTGCCTTTTTAGGCAAGGCTCAAAAGACAAACCCACCTCCATAGGTATCACAAGGGATAAGAAACTAAGAGTAATGCTACTCAATGCCAGAAGTCTAAACCTCAAGATGCACGCAGTCGAAACTCTCGTTAGCATGGAGAACATCGATATCTGTGCAGTAACAGAAACCTGGTTCAAGGCTCCCGAGAGCACCCCAGCACTACCAGGTTATACCTCATACCATGCTTTTCGGCCCCAAAACTTGGACCGAACCACAAAAGGAGGGGGAGTATCAATATTCGTCAAAGATACCCACACCTCCAGGTTGGTGGCACAGCACGAAGCATCAGAGACTATCCATGTGCAACTAACAGTGGGTAAAACTGCCTTCCAGTTTATAGCCTGCTACAGACCACCCTCCCAAACACAGGAACCCCACTTGGCCTTCCTGAGAATACTGGAAAATATAAAGGTCTCTCCAAACACCATTATATTGGGCGACTTCAACTACCCAAACATAGACTGGGAGCATTACTCTAGCTCCAACACCCTAGCCCAAAGGTTCCTAGAATTTATAAACTCAAATGCTATGGAACAACTTGTTACCACTCCCACAAGAGGGGAAAACATACTGGACCTGATCATCACCAACATGGGGACACTATTCTCCAGACCAGAAGTGTATCCCTCACTGGTAAGATCAGACCATAAACTAATCTCACTGGATATTCACATCCCGACCCCACCCCCTGCCCAAAAAACCACAGTGAAAAACTTCTCTAAAGCAAATTTCACACTCCTCAAAACCGAGGCAAAATCCTTCAAAGCCCCAGGGCCTGTGGAAAATACAGCCCAGACCGCAGAATCCTTTATAAACGCATTCTATGAACACCTTCAGGAATGCATGGATCATGCAATCCCAAATAAAATCAAGACCCAATCCTCCAAAGGCAGACGTCCTGTCTGGTGGACCCCAGCCATAAACAAACTATACAATAGAAGGAGGAAGCTACTACATGATAGAGCAAAATCCCAAAAAGGGAAGGCATCTCTGATCAGTATTAGCAAAAAACTACGGGCACTCATAAAATCGTCTAAGGCCAGCTTCGAGAGAAAAATTGCACAGGACACTAAGGATAATCACAAGGCTTTCTTTAGTTATGTTAGGAACCTGGGTGGGAATTCCCAGATATGCTCAGAATTAGTCCAAAATGACAAAAATCGACCGAGCCCACAGACATTGCCAACATCGTAGCTGACAGGTTCAGTGCAAACTTCTCCCCCTCTCCCCAAAAGGGCAAATATCTATCCCAGCAGAGTGCTGCCCCCCTGACATCTCAGATGCTCAAGTAAGAACCGCCCTCTCCAAAGCAAAAACACAGCATCAATGGGACCAGATGGTGTCCCGGGCTGCGTCCTACATGAACTCCAAGAAGAGCTAAACCCAAACATAAAACTACTGTTCATTCTTAGCCTTACTACAGGATATGTACCCAAAGAGTGGCATACAGCAACAGTGGTCCCTCTCCACAAAGGTGGTGCCTCAACGGATCCTGGAAACTATCGCCCCATAAGCCTGACTAGCTTGGTCTGCAAAGCTATGGAAAGGATCATCATGGACCTCATAAATAAAGATATTGGGGACCTACAGACACTGGATCCTACCCAGTTTGGCTTTGTTAAGGGCAGAGCCTGCCTCTTAAACCTGGTCGATTTCTTTGAAACAGTCACCAAGGCCATTGACGAGGGGAAGGTGGTCCACACAGCCTACCTGGACCTCGCAAAAGCCTTTGATACAATACCCCACTCGGGCATTATAGATAAGCTCACCAGCTTAAATATAAACCCCTATGTTACTAGATGGGTTGCAAACTGGCTCAAGGACAGAACCCACATGGTTAGAATTGCTGGAGCCATGTCAGACTCCAAACCAGTTACAAGTGGCATCCCACAAGGCTCAGTCCTGGGACCTCTCTTGTTCGGTATATATTTCTCGGTGGTACAGGCCAACACGGAAGGACTGGGGCTGACCAAGTTCGCAGATGACTGCAAACTGGGCACCATAATCAACTCTCCAGCCGACACAAGCATCCTCCAAAAGGGCCTCATAGAAACAGACAACTGGTGCCAGAGCCATGGCCTCAAGCTAAACGCAAAAAGTGTATAGTCATCCCCTTTGGCAAAAACAAAGTGCCCACAAATTACCACATAGGTGGTAATCCATTAAGTACAAAAGAAGTCATTAGGGACCTGGGGACCCAAGTTGATAGCAATCTCTCATTTGACAACCACGTGGCCAAAGTGGTTAGAAAAACATTTTATATAGCCCACCTAATCATGAAGGGATTCACATCTAGATCAGGGGAGGTCATCGTACCTCTTTACTCTTCCCTTATCAGGCCCATAATTGAGTACAGTGCCCCTTTTGGGATGTACCTTACCAGACACCTGCAGCAACTGGAAAGACCCCAAAAGTACCTCACCAATAGGATCAAAGGGCTCAAACAGATGCCATATGCTGCCCGGTTAAAGAAACTCCAGCTCTACTCAGTGGCATACCACCTGCTCAGAGGCGATCTGTGCCTGATGTATAAAGCCATGTCCAACCTGGAATTAATGGACATGCTGCACCTCAGAAAATCCAAATCCCATCGAGCTACGCACTCGAGAGACTTGAACCTCAGCACTGAAATAAATAGGACATGCTGGAGGGACAGATTCATAACTCAGAGGCTCCCTTCACTCTGGAATAAAATCCCAGTCCAGGTTAGGCAGAGTCCCACATTGACTCTCTTCAAGAGGAATCTTGATGAGTGGATGGGAGATCGTAGGTTTACCCCGGCTATCACTTCTGTGTCACTGTTAGACAGAGGCACAGTATACTATCCTCAAAAAAAGGCATAGCAAAATTAATTTAAAATGGGTGGCGAAAGCCAAACACACTCTGGCTAGGCTTATAAATGCCCTAGGGCAGATAGCCTAGTATGAACCTATGAACCTAAGGCCATGTAGCAACTGCCTCATGTACACTGACAATCCACTCCTCTTACCTCCCAACACTCAGACTTGCAAGAGATGCACTTATATATCCAAATTGGAACCCATGCACTCTTCAGCCAAGACCAAAATAGCTGGTCAAGAGGAGAAGGTCAACACTTGCACCACACCACATGGAACACATAGCCCTCCAGAACACACACCAGCACTGTCTTCACATAAAATCACAAACCCCACACCCACCTTTGTTGAGGATCTCAATAAAAATCGACCCAAACAGCAGAGACCTCCAAGGCAGAAACGCACTCAACCACAACACAACACTAACCACAAGACACATAACTCTCCAAAACAGTATGCCACTCAATCAAAGCCCCTAAGGCAAAAGAGTATCCCCAACACACTAGTCATTGGTGACTCTATAGTGTGCCACACTGATGTCCCACTCACTAGGTTGAATAAGGAGAAAGTATTAGTCAGCTGCCTGTTAGGCACCAGGATCCACCACGTAATGCATGCACACAGGTCCATCAAAAACAGGTACAAATATGACTTTGTCGTACATGTGGGTGTACATGACCTAAAACATACCTTCATGGACTACATGAAAAGAGACATGGAGGAGCTCTCGGATTATGTAGCACAGGTGGGTACGACCCTAGCCCTGAGCAGCATCCCACCATCACCCAGAACGATACCACAGCACTAACAGAAAATTATTGATTTCAACAATTGGCTAAGTTTCTGGTGTCATTCTAAGGGGATCCAGTATCTGTCTGCCTGGGATGACATGACTGACAGACCTTGATGCTTTGGCAGAGATGGCCTGCATCTGTCACCCTTGGGCCTCCGGATATTGGCTAAGGCTCTTGCCACACCTATAGTGGCTTTTTTAGGTAATGTTCCAAAGACCAAATTACCACCGTAACAGCTAAAAAAAAATGCAATCTGCAGGTCATGCTGCTGAATGCTAGAAGTCTAAATCTCAAAATGCATTCACTCGAAGCACTTTTTAAAATGGAGAACATTGACATTTGTGCTGTAACAGAGACCTGGTTCAAGGCAGCAAAAAGCACCTCTGCACTACCAGACTATAACTCATTCTACACCTTTCGGCACCATAACTTGGACTGAACCTCCAAAGGTGGTGGTGTTTCCATATTTATAAATGATGTGCACACCTCCAGACTGGTAGCCCAACATAATGCATCTCAGATACTTCAGGTGCAGCTAACATTGGGTAAGACGGCGATTCAGGTCATAGCCTACTATAGGTCCCCAATCATGTCTCAAGACTCACAGTCCATGTTCCTAGCACCCTGGAGAATATTAGGCTCCAACCTAACACTCCCATACTGGGAGACTTCAACTACCCCTCCATTAACTGGGAAAACTACTCATGTACCAATACACTTGCCCAACGCTTTCTGGAATTCATTAATTCCAATGCCCTGGATCAGCTCATTCTTACTCGCACCAGAGGTAGCAACATCCTTGACCTAGTCATTACTAACATAGGCAACCGTTGCTCTACACCAATAGTCAACTCCTCCGTGATTAGATCTGACCATAAACTAATCACCTTGGAAATCCACATCCCCCCACCCCCACAAGGATAACCACCATGAAAATCTTCTCCAAAGCTAACTTTGGGTTCATAAAAACAGAGGTGGCTAACTTCACGGCACCCATGCAAATGGAGAATAGTTGCATGACTTCCAAATCATACACCAATGCACTGTACGAACACTTAAATGCATGCATCTTACCATACCCAATAGAACCAAGATGCTCTCCTAAAAAAAAAAAGGAAGCCAATCTGATGGTCCCCTGCCATAAACAAACTCTACAACAGAAGGAGGAAACTGATGCAGAATAAGGTGAAGTCCAAAGACTGGAGAAACTCCCTTATCAGCCTCAACAAAAGGTTGAAATCCCTCATCAAATCCTCTAAAGCTAGCTATGAAAACAGAATTGCAGCAGATAGTAAAGACAACCATAAGGCCTTCTATAGTTATGTAAAGAATCTCCACAGCAATACCCAGATTTGCTCCGTGCTACTGCACAATGGTGCCTCCTATACCGAGCCAATAGATATTGCCAATATACTGGCGACAGATTTAGTGCCAAACTTACCCCTCCCCCTCCCAAAGGACCAATCACAATACCAGTAGATTGCCAGGCACCGACTATTACTACTACACAGTTTATAAACCGCACTGTCCAAGTCCAAGAATACAGCTTCTATGGGACCTGACAATATACCTGGCTGTGTTCTACATGAACTACAGAGTGAACTGACAACTCACCTGTGTGCCCTGTTCAATCACAGCATCGCCTCTGGCTTTGTCCCTACTGAATGGCTACAGTCATCCCTCTCCACAAGGAAGGAGTGACTACAGACCCTGGGAACTATCGCCCCATTAGCCTGATGAGTCCGATATGCAAAGCTATGGAACTCATCATCATGAGCCTAATAAACAAGGATATAGGGAATCTCCAAACTCTGGATCCTACACAGTTTGGTTTTGTGAAGGGTAGATCATGCCTCCTCAACTTAGTCGACTTCTTTGAGTCAGTCACCAGAGCTGTGGATGACGGCAAGGTGGTTCATACAGCCTACCCTGATCTGGCCAAGGCCTTTGATACCATTCCCCACTCAGGAATCATAGAAAAACTCACTAAGCTAGGCATCAACCCCTATATCACTAGGTGGGTTGCAAACTGGCTCACAGATGGAACCCACAGTGTGAAAGTAGCTGATTCCAAGTCAGACTGTCGACCAGTCATGAGTGGAGTCCCACAGGGTTCGGTCCTGGGTCCTCTCCTGTTTGGTATCTACTTCTCTGAAGTCCAGGCCAACATGAAGGGACTCTGGCTGACAAAGTTCACAGACAATTGCAAGTTGGGAGCTATTATTAACTCCCCAAGTGATGTTGACATCCTACAGAAAGGCCTCAATGAGACCAGTGACTGGTGTCAGAACTATGGCCTTAAGCTCAATAACAAAAAAAGTGTCATCATCTCCCTTGGGAAAAACCTGGTTCCATTGAATTAACACATTGATGGTAGTCCACTGAACACAGAAGGTGTTATAAGAGATCTAGCAGCACAGGTTGACAGCAATCTCTCTTTTGACTACCACATTGCCACTGTGGTCAGAAAGTCCTATGTGGCACATGTCATTACTAAGGGTTTTACATCCAGGAAGAAAGAGGTCATTGTCTCTCTCTATTCTTCCCTCATTAGGCCAGTCATTGAGTACAATGCCCCATTTGACATGTACCTCACTAGGCACCTGCAACAACTGGAGAGGCCACAAAAGTACCTCACAAAGAGGAACCTAGGCCTTAAACACTTGTCCTATATGGACAGACTCAAAAAACTCCAACTATTCTCTGTTTCATATTGCCTACTTAGAAGCGATCTCTGCTTGACTTACAAAGTCACGTTTGCCCAGCTCTGTTAG